>NW_006921672.1:9322882-9332058 GCF_000298275.1 Orycteropus afer afer | reverse complement strand
AGAAAGGAATAGCTCAAAGAACAGGGCAACTGCATTTCTTAGATCATGAGACTAAGGAAGAAACACTGCAAAAGAAATAATGCAAATATAAATTTACTACTTGAATGGCCTTTCCTAATAACAGGCCATGCTTAAGATGTCTTCCCGTTCACTATCTGTGGCCAGCATTAGCCAGTTTTGGAGCCTGCACACCCCTGCCCTCCTTTGCCACATGATGAGCTAAGATGGCCAGTCCAAGATGAGACCAAGACTCGAACCAAGGGCAAACAGCAGACTGTGCATGCTCCTAGCCTGAAGGAAGCTGAGACCCATCTTAGGAATTTATCACAACTTTGTTCTGCTACCTGACCTTCACAAAAGGGTCAGGATTTTATGAATACCTGCCTACACATGGTCTTTCGAAATCATGTACACCACGGCCTTAAAAACTACTATGAAAACCCCTAGACTGTAAGGCTCAGGAGACACATATGCCTCTGGCTCCATGTGTCTCCACCTTGCAAGGTTACTAGCTGCTATCCTTTTATTAAATTTCTCTCTGAGCTACAGCTGACACGGACAACACACACATACCCACACACACACACACACACACACAACCACCCGAATGAGAAATATTTCGCCTTCCACTTTGAAGTTGCTCTCCATTCATAACGGGATTCAGAATAAATCTGGGTCAGAGAATCCAGAGCATAGTCATTTTCAAATCAAATAAACTTTAAATGACACATTTAAACACATTAAAGGAGTAAATTCTACTTACTTTGGACATATCATCAGGAAAGACCAATCCCTAAAAGAGGACATTGTGTTTGGTAGAAGGTCAATGAAAAACAAGTTGTTGTTGTTGTTATGTGCCCACTAGTCCGACCTGACTTACAGCGACCCCTCCTTGGGTTTCCAAGGCGGTATCACTACAGAAGTAGATTGCCCAACCTTCCTTCCAATGAGTGGCTGGTGGGTTTGAATGGCCAGCCTTCTGGTTAGCAGTCAAGTGTCAAGTGCCTTAGGCACTGGCTCCCAGAGCTCCTGTGAAACATAGGGGAAATCATCAATGAGAAGGATTGATACAAAAGCCACAATGGCAACCTACTTCCAAAATATCAGTCACTGAAAACTCTAGGGAACACAGTTCTCTTCTGACATATGGGGTCACCATGACTGAGTGGTATCTGGTTAATAGTTATGTGCAATATCTGGTTAAGGAATAAATATACTAAGTGCTGGGTACGGAGTTGACAAGGCCCCTAATTTCATGGCATTTACTAAGAAAGTTAATTCTTATATTAAGAAAAAAACTTCTAAAACAACAGGGATGTTCTACTCAAACCTAAAATCATAAAGCACTAATTTTATCGTATGACACTAAGAAAATCTAACTTCAAATTCCTTTTCATTTTTTTAATGGAATTATTTTACATTTCTTCAAGCAGAAAGAAAAAAAAAAGGTCTTATTTCTGAATCTTTATATTCGAATATTTATTTAGTAATTGAGGAGGCCTGGTGGCAGAGTGGTTAAAGGGCTCAGCTGCTAACCTAAAGGGCAGTATTCGAACCCACCAGGCACTCCTTGGGAGAAAGATGTGGCAGTCTGCTTCTGTAAAGATTGTTGTTGTTGTTGTTGTTTTGCCATCGAGTCAGCCCCGACTCATAGCGACCCCTCCTTGGGTTTCTGAGGCAGTATCACTACGGAAGTAGGATTGCCCAAACTTCCTTCCAAGGAGTGGCTGGTGGGTTTGAACCGCCAGCCTTCTGGTTAGCAGTCAAGTGCCTTAGCCACTATGCTACCAGAGCTCCCATTCTACAGCCTCGGAAACCTTATGGGGCAGGTCTACCATGTCTGTCCTGTAGGATAGCTATGAGTTGGACTCCACTGAACTGCAATGGGTTTAATATTTGTCATTAAAATGAGAATAGTTCTTGTCCCATACACTTTATTGGTCTCTTTCATTCAATCCCCAGGAAGATTTTAAGAGGTCGTCTTTCTGAATCAGAAAAAGAAACCATTCAACAGCCTAATGATGAGGCCTTAAAATCCTTGAAAATCCAAATCCAACATCAACATGGAAAGCACATCTATTCCTAACCTTCCCTCAGTGCTTCTGAGCACTGCTTCTGAAACTATATTCCACTAAAAGATATATGATATTATGAGTGACTGGTTTTTTAAATGAAACAAGGAGGAAAGATAGTGGAAAAATTTTAAAAACTTAAGCTTTAGGAAGAAATATTCATTATCAAACCCATCCAACAAGCTATCTTTGCTTTCCTACTCTGTAAGATACTGGGTGGTACTGGGAACACTGGCAATAATTTGCAGAAGAATTCTTTATGACAACCTCTCTACTCCACCCAACTCTCCTTGTTTTGTATAACAAATAAGTAATGAGCACAATTATTGAATTATTTCTATGCCAATGAATTTTCAATTTGCATAAATCATTTACTTGCTGAGCTAGCCAAAAAAAAAAGAGGGAGTCACTATATTTGGAGTGGAGAGAGTGAACTTTTCAACTGCAACAGCCTATAAAAGGTTGACTTTTCTGCCTTAGTAATACTGATTCCTTTCAGGTCGTTGCTACGTGGGCTGTGGATTTTCCCAGCAATAGCATGTCACTCTCAGTGCGTGCCTGTGGGCTGCACCAGCGACTGTCTTCCCAAAGCGGGGCAGCAGGCAGAGCCAGGGGCATGTCCACTTCCAGTGTTGGAAGCATCTATGGGGGAAGCCCCTCAAGCTTTGGAGGCAGCTTTGGAGGAGGTTTTTCTGCTGCGTCCATGTTTGGTTCTCGCTCTGGCTTTGGTGGTGGCTCAGCAAGTTCCTTTGCAGGGGCCTCTGGCGCTAGTTATGGAGGATCCCTGGGGGATGGCTTTGGAAGCCTGGGGGCAGGCTTTGGAGGAAGCCCAGGAGGTGGCTCCCTAGGTATTCCCTCTGGCAGTGATGGAGGCCTTCTTTCTGGATCAGAGAAGGAAACCATGCAAAATCTTAATGACAGATTGGCTTCCTATCTGGATAATGTTCGAGCTCTAGAAGAGGCGAATACTGAGCTAGAAAATAAAATTCGAGAATGGTATGAAACACGAGGGTCTGGGGCTGGAGACCCCGGCTCACAGAATGATTACAGTAAATATTATACGTTAATTGAAGACTTCAGGAATAAGGTAAGAATGTGTTTTTCAGAAGAGCTTTGAGAATTATTTTTCACCTTTAGTTTTTACTAGTACAGTATCTTACAGTGATAATCACCTAAAACTTAGAGATACTATTCAATTTGATTGTATTGAGCAATCCTCATTTTAAGATGTTTCATTCCATTTCATCATTTACCATAAAGTGTATTTCCACTACTTTTTTTAAAAAATAGAAATGTGTTTCTTAATTTTAAAAGAATATTTTATAAATGTATTTTCTTAGAAGAAAATGAAACTGCCTTAGCATTTTTAAATCACCTAAAAATCTCCCTGTCAGGAACATACATAAGTTAACACTAGTATTTTAGGATCTCATTTTGCACGTCTCCTGTTTTGCCAGATCATTTCTGCCAGCATCGGGAATGCCCAGCTCATCTTGCAGATTGACAATGCCAAACTGGCTGCCGAGGACTTCAGAATGAAGTGAGTAAAATAAAAGAAAAACTGACGTTAACTGATGTCACATCATTCCTTCTTATTTCCTATTTCCCTACTGTCATTGACGGTAAGTATTTCAAACCTTTTGAAGTTCCACATGCTCCATACATTTATCGTTTTTGGTAATTTTGCGTAGGTCGTTCTGGAAAGTAATTTAATTCGAATACAATTCACATTACATGACCTAAGTTATAAGTTACTTAAACCCAGGGTCACTGCATTTGTAATCTGCCAATGACTCATGATGTGACATGATAATTCTACTGATGTCCTATATCTCAACTTCCCAAGTATCAAGATAAATTAATAATGCTTTTTGCCTGGGGAGTTAAATGAAACAATCATTTTCCTGAAATATTAATGAAACATTTGTTTTGATAGTCCCTTCGTCTTCTCTATCCCCTGTACCACTTGCCATAAGGAAGAAACAGTATTAGTCTTTCTGCTCTACAAAATTTCCACAGACAGTAACAGTGGTAACAGTCCTGAATCTATAAAATCTTGGTAAAAGCTAATAACGCATCAGTGTTTTGAATTAAGCCATAAAAGTTAAGCAACAAGATGGATTATGATGTTATTTTCCATTGCTTTCAGGGTGCCATCGGAAACTCCACCTAGATAGGAGCTGCTAGGTTCATGGCTACAGCAGCCACCAAAAAAACATTTTGTTCCGTTGGGATGCAGTGCTGTTGGGGTGGTTTTCTCCAATTAACCAACAAATGATCATAAAAAAAAAAGAAAATGTTATACAAGCAAAAAAAAATACATTGTGATGCTGCCATTTTTAAACAGTCACACACATTTATGTACAAAATAGCCCCAAAAAGAGCTGAGACCTTATTCAAATGGTTGTGTTGATTCCCTGAATCATCTTGTATTTGGTTTCCAGGTACGAGAATGAGCAGGCTCTGCGCATGAGTGTGGAGGCCGACATCAACGGCCTGCGCAGGGTGCTGGACGAGCTGACCTTGACCAGAGCCGACCTGGAGATGCAGATCGAGAACCTGACAGAAGAGTTGGCCTACCTGAAGAAGAACCACGAGGAGGTCAGCCAGAAAGTGCAGCCTCTCTGTTGTTGTTGTTGTTGTTATATGCCATTGAGTGGGCCCAGACTCATAGCAACCCCTCCTTGGGTTTCCAAGGCGGTTTTGTTGTTGTTGTTGTGTGCCACTACAGAAATAGGATTGCCCAACCTTCCTTCCGAGGAGTGGCTGGTAGGCTGGTATTTTTCTCCTAGACCTGAAAAACATAATTTCAAATCTACAAATCTCAAGTAGAACAAATATGGAGGATACTATTGGCGCCTCAGAAACTCAGAATCGACTCAATAGCAGTGGGTTGGGTTGGGTTCATGTCTCCCTGTTAAACTGGCCCTTTTGTTCTGGATTTCTGGGAGTGTGTGTGCATATGTGGTGCTGGTGGTTATGGTTATGGTGGTGGTGATGGTTATGATGGTGGTGATGATTATGATGGTGGTGATGGTTATGGTGGTGGTTGTGGTTATGGTGGTGGTTGTGGTTATGGTGGTGTTGATGGTGCTTCCTGTTAGGGTTTAACAGATTAGAGGGACTTTCTGATTTTACCATTTTAATCATTAGGTAATGACAATAAGAATTACAATTTTTCTGATTTAGTGATTTTTTTTTTAAATAGTGTATTTTGAAAGATAAAAAACAAAAGTCTATCAATAACATGCATAACACACACATACACACATACCATACAACACAGATATACCACAAGTAGCTGGTTGGTATACAGAATGGACATTGACCATGACCCTGGCAATAGGGCTCTAAAGAGGTTGGTTGCTATAGGATTTTCAATGGCCCTAACGGTGTGCAAGCCTAGGCACTGTTTGCAGCTCTGCAGGGTTTGGTAGTTACAGTTGAAAGCCTCCAGTGTTCAGTGCAAACACTAGGCCCCTTGACCCTGCAGATGCCCAATCCCCCCCACACAGCCAATTCACCCATTAGGCACAGGAAAAACAGCTCTTAGGCCCATGATACTTGTAGGGGTCCATGACAACGTTTTCAATTCTTTTCAAATCAGAAGAAAAATATGAAAACTTTAGGTAAAGGAAATGTTTTAATATATTGTATTGATATATTTGTCTTTATCCCAATCTGTTGGTAAAATAGCACGCTTTATGGAGGAAGGGGTTCGTGAAGGCAAAAGTGTGTAGGGCCTATGAAAGCCATAATGCGCTTTTGGCACCCTTGTCTCGCTTGCTGTTGCCAGGAGCTCCAAAGCTTCCGAGAGGGCAGCCCCGGCCAAGTCAGCGTAGAAATGGACGCCACCCCGGGAGTGGACCTCACGAAGCTCCTCAACGACATGAGGGCGCAGTACGAAGCCATCGCCGAGCAGAACCGGAAGGACGCGGAAGGCTGGTTCCTTGAAAAGGTTACACAAACCAAGACAAAACGACTTTGATACCTTGGCTGTAATTTGTGAAGGTTGAGGGGTTCACGTCGCCTCGCCGCCTCTTTGCTGTTGCAGAGCGGGGAGCTCAAGAAGGAGATCAGCACAAACAAGGAGCAGCTGCAGTCCAGCAAGAGCGAGGTCACCGAGCTGAGGCGCACCTTACAAAACCTCGAGCTCGAGCTCCAGTCTCAGCTCGCCATGGTAGGGGTCGCGTTAAAGGCACAGAATCATTTTGACTTCCCAAGAAAATGCGCCCACTCCATTGGTAAATCTGTGCCATTTCCTTTCCACTGCAGAAGAAATCTCTTGAAGACTCGTTGGCCGAAACGGAGGGCGAGTACTGTGGCCAGCTGTCCCAGCTCCAGGAGCTCATCGGCTGCCTGGAGGCGCAGCTGCTGCAGGTGCGTGCAGACGCCGAGCGTCAGAGCGCGGAGCACCAGCGGCTGCTGGAAGTCAAGGCCCGCCTGGAGCTGGAGATCGAGACCTACCGCCGCCTGCTGGACGGGGAGCCCGAGGGGTAAATCCCATAACAGGTGGAAAAGCAATGGCTGAACAACAGCCGACCCCGGGGAGCAGGTTTTGCTGCAATATAAGGAAAGGAGAAGTGCTCTGGTTGACAAAAAAAAATAACGACTCTAATAAGGGTATGCCTCTTACGTATTTATTATATGCAAAATGCATTCATTCCCTCGTCTCATTTGATAATCATTTATAAAATGCTGCCATGAACGAAAGCATTGAGTAGACAGGCATACTGTACATGAGTACTTCCGTGTGCAGGCATTCAGCTTCAGACATCAATGACCCAATACCAAATGAAACATCAAATAGCCTTCTGAACCATCTCCGACCTTCTTTAGCAACCTTTTCTAAAGCAATAGCAGTCTGGAGTAGTGAGAAGAACTTTAAGACTATAAATTGAGAAAGCTAACTTCTCAGACCAGATCTTCCATTAATTGCACTATGACAGCCCTTTTTAGGCAGGGTTTGCAAATACAGGTGCATTGCACCAAAAGATTACTCTCAGGAGGCATCATTCAAGCATTATTAGTCAAGAAATCTTCTGGTCAGTTTTGAGTAACATTCTAATTTTTAACTCAAATAGCACACTCCCCTCAGGCCCACTGATTCCAGAAACCATCGTATGATGTCATTGTTCCTTGTTTTCTTTATAGTGATGGACTGGATGAAAGTTCATTTGTGACAGACTCCAAATCTCAAGCACAGTCAATTGCTTCCTCCAAAGGTATGCAGATTCCCCAGGAACCACTTCGGATAAGTCAGAATCATATTTAGGAATGAATGAAGCTGTAAGATTTCATTCAGTGTTGCAGTATTAGCAATTTTAGGCATATCTGTATTCGTGCCATCCTGTACCAAAATGAGTAGGCTGTACAGTGCAGACTGTATTAAATTTTTAAATATTCAAAAAGAAAAATGTTTTCATCCATACACAAAACAACATTGAATGTATTTCATTTCCACTGGACAAAATGCAGCTTCAAAAAAATAGAAAAGTCACTTTCAAAAGTTTAAATTTCATCGTTTATTATTAGCAGCTACATAATTTAGAAGCTTAAATTAAATAACAACAAATTGTGGATTAATACATGGAACAGTAACTTTTCAACCCCTTCTTTAATTTTTATTAGACTCAAGCAAAACCCGAAAAATCAAGACAATTGTGCAAGAGGTGGTGAATGGTGAGGTAGTCTCATCCCAAGTTCAGGAAATTGAAGAACTAATATAAAATTTCACAAGATCTGCCACATGATTGGTTCCTCAGGAACAACAACAACAAAAAAAAAAGTACTAAAAATTATTCCTTTCAGAGTAAGATATCGTATTAGCTCTATCTCTATTTTTGTCCATTTCATTTTCTTTGGCTTCCCTAGTTACTCTGAGTCTTTTGTGTCCTTCTAAAACAACATCCAAATGCAAGTCCTGGTGGTCATGTCAGTCTTTCTAACAAATCAAAATTACCTTTCATCTTTCTGTACTTTGAGTACTCTTTTAATTAAATTTCTTTTGGTAACCTGTAACTTTTGTTAATCACAGAACTTTAATGAAGTAGTGACATTTTAATAGAATTCATTTCAATAAACAATGAACGGTAATAATGTGAAACGTGTACCTTCTTGATTCCAACAATTAATGTCAAGGGCATAGAGAGGTGTTTGTGAAATAATAATAATATAAATTTGGTTAAACACTAGGATAAAGATCTTGAGGTTAGAGGTTAAGAAGATTCTTTTAAAAGTTCTGCCCCTTTTATATCAGCTCATCAAGATAGTGAAAAATTATGTTGTTCACATAGAGTGGAGAGCAGCTGCTCTGTTTACTTTCCAGCACCTTCATTCATTCAGTCAAGAATCATCTATTGTACCCCACCATGTTCCACACATAGTGCTGGAGACTCAGAAACGAATAAGATATGGTCTGTGTCTTGAGGAGCTCACAATTGAGAGCAGAGGTAGACATCTACGAGGAATGGTGATAGAGGGAACACATACATTCAAAGAACTACAGACACATGGAGGAAGAAGTGAACAACCTGTCAGAGGGAACAATGGAAGTCTTCAAAAAGAAATCAGTCAGAGAAGGGAAAAGGGGAGCATTCTGAAAGTAGGAACTACATGAGAAAAGACACAGGGCTGTAAAAGAACATTGCTTGATCTCCCTTTTCCTATCTGGCCCACCATGGGGTTTCTTTACAGGTGAGTCAGATCCACAAGCCAATAACAGAAGTTGTATTCCAGGGTTAAGGCAGAGGGCAGCCAAAGTCAAAGCCTGAGTAGATGGATCCATCTGGGTTGACAAATTCAAAACCCTGGAAGGAAAACAAGAGCAGCAATGAATGATTGAGAACTTAAACTCTGAAGCTAGAGTGGGTTCAAGGCCTAGCCTTGCTATTTAGTCATGAGTAATGTAACCTCTGTGTACCACAGTTGCCTGATCTTTAAAATGGAAAATAAGTGATGATAGTAGCTACTTCATTGAGTGAGTTGTTGTGAAGATTAATGAGGTTATATGCATCAAGCACTAGGAATAGTCCATGGCACCTAGAAAGCTCTTCATAGCTGTGTCCTGTTACTATTTACTATACAGTTCCTGTTATTATTTAC
>NW_006921672.1:9321135-9322302 GCF_000298275.1 Orycteropus afer afer | reverse complement strand
CCTGGAAGGTGTTTATGCCATTGTAAGCTGACTTGAGTATTCAGCTTTCTAAAGCCACGCTTCTTCCTTTTAATGTTATTTTAATGGCCTCCAGCCCTCCACTCACTCATCTCACTTTACTATATACAGTGATTCAGCTCTTTCCATTTGATCTTCACCTTCCAGAACATGTTCTAGGATAGCTTACCTTTCACACCCAAAGATGTTCTCAAGTTCTTTACCTAAACAGGATCCATAGCACCCATGTAATAAATTATACATATATTTTAAAAATATAACATTAAAGTTCACCACTCGTCTGTCAGTTTATCGTACTTTGGTGGCCATGTGTTTCAAATACCAGCAGGTCACCCACCATGGACGGGTGTCAGTGGAGCTTCCAGACTAAGACAGACTAAGAAGGACCTGGGGGTCTATGTCTTAAAAAAAAAAAGCCAGTAAAAACCAAAAGAGAAGAACATGGTTGGCATTTCTCAAACTGAAAGAACTGAAAAAGACATTCAAGCCTCGAGTTGTAATATTGAAGGATTTGAACGACAAACTACTGAACGATGCAGGAAGCGTGGAAAGAATACACAGAGTCTCTGTACCAAAAAGAATTTATTGACATTCAACCATTTCAGGAGGCTGCATATGATTAAGAGTCAACGGTATTGAAGGAAGAAGTCCGAGCTGCACTGAAAAAAATTAAAAAAAAAAAACACTACCATTGATTCAATTCCAACTCATACCAACCTCCATTGGGTTTCCAAGGCTTACGTAAATCTTTATGGAAATAGATTGCTCCATCTTCCTTCCATGGAGCACCTGATGGGTTTGAACTCCCAATCTTCTGGTTAGCAGTCAAATGCCTTAGGCATTACTCTACCAGAGTTCCTAGCTGCACTGAAGGCACTAGCAAAAAAAAAAATAAAGCTCCATGAATTGACAGAATATCAATTGACATGTTTCAACAAATGGATGTAACACTAGAAGCTCTCACTTATCTATAACAAGATATTTGGAAGATGGGTACCTGGCCAACCAACTGAAAGAGATCCATATTTGAGCCCATTTCAAAGGAAGGCTATCCAATGGAATGTGGAAATTGTCAAACAATGTTATTAACATCACATACAAGCAAAGTTTTGCTGAAGATAATGCATAACCAGTTGTAGCAGTGCATTC
>NW_006921672.1:9308779-9310229 GCF_000298275.1 Orycteropus afer afer | reverse complement strand
CATGATGATAACTAGTACCGGCATGAGAGACGAAGTCTCATTCTCACTTCTAAGCAGCATTCCAGCTGTACTTCTTCTAAGACAGATTTGTTCATTCTTCTGGTAGTCCATGGTGTATTCAACATTCTTCATAGACACCACAATTCAACAATTCAAATGCATCAGTTCTTCTGAGGTCTCCCTTATTCGTAGTCTAGCTCTCATATGCCTATGAGGCTATTGAAAATTCAGACAATGGGTCAGGCACACCTAAGTCTTCAAAGTAAAGTCTTTGCTCTTTAACTAGTTAAAGAAGTCCTTTGCAGCGGATTGGCCCAATCCAATATGGTGTTTGACTTCTTGACTGCTGCTCCTAGGGATGTTGATTATGAAGCCAAGTAAAATGAAAACTTTGACAACTTCAATCTTTTTTCCATTTATCATGAACTTGCTTAGTGGTCCAAACTGACTTGACTTCTGGTGGCAAATCACACCACAACTGAAGAAATCAGCTCCTTTGTACATCGCCCAGACTTACTTGTTCTTTTCCTTCCCTCCACATACATACCCAAACAATTGCAAGTTTGAAAGATAAAAATATAGTTTTCACTTTCATCCGAAATATTTCTCCTTAACAAATTGCTAAGAGGTCATTCCTTCTCATCTGAAACATGGAGGAAATAATACTTATACTCCCTGCATCACAAGCTATTGTGAGCATCAAAAAGCCAATTTCTGTGAAAGAGCTTTGTAAGCCATAAAGCACTACAGAACTGTAAGATGCCAGTATTAATGTAGCTGCTGAGATTAAAGGGGGAAGGATTCTGCAAGTAATTCTTCTGAAAAAAAAAAAAAACCAAACTCATTGTCATTGATTCAGATCCAACTCATAGCGACACCTCCTTGGATTTCCAAGGCAGTATCGCTACGGAAGTAAATTGTCCAATCTTCCTTCTGAGGAGAGGCTGGTAGGTTTGAACTGCTAGCCTTCTGGTTAGTAATCAAGTGTTTTAGGTACTGCACTACCAGAGCTCCTGCAAGTAAATCTAGGGTACATAAAACAGACTGAGGAAAACTATAGCACTCTCAGGGATTACCACTCACAGTTTTAGAGTTTTGTTCCAGTGTTTTCCTAAACACACACATTATACCAGCAAAATCCAGAACAAATGCAATGCTTTACACACATGAAATAGGTTGTTTGCCAAAATCAGAATAGCCATTTAAACTTTATAGAATGTGAACCATAAGCATCAAGCCTTTTGAAAACAATCTCTGCACTTTGGTTTTCCTTTGGATTAAACTGTAAATTTAAGATTTTACTTGCTGAGATATGTCATTGTTATGTTTTACTCTGCATATATTTTTAGAGAAATGCAAGTTTTTCTAAAAATTATGAAAACAGATGGAATGAAACACTGCAAAAATAAAAATAATAATTTTAAAAAAATTATAAAAACAAATATACAAT
>NW_006921672.1:9308010-9308679 GCF_000298275.1 Orycteropus afer afer | reverse complement strand
TATGAAAACAGATGGAATGAAACACTGCAAAAATAAAAATAATAATTTTAAAAAAATTATAAAAACAAATATACAATTTAGAGACAGACTTTTAAATAATCCATGCTAATAAAACAGTCCACAGAGAGGCAGTGAGGCCTAATAGATAGAAAACTAGATGGTATTTCAGGCTTTACTTGTGAGTCATTACTTTACTCAGAGCAAGTTACTCAACTTGAGATGATTCACCTTTTGCAAAAAGACTATAACGATATCACTATAATCACATTAGCCCAGCATTTTGGAATCCTTGCAAAAAATATCATAAACACAGGATACTACGAAGTTGGCCACTCAGAATATGTTCTTTTAGTTATCAACTTAGAATCCATCTTCAAGTCATGTATATATATCAACAAACTCAATACCATCAAGTTGATTCTGACTCATATCAACCCCCAATAGGTTTCCAAGACTAAATCTTTACAAAAGTAGATTGCCTCATCTTCTTCCCATGGAGCAACTGGTGGGTTTGAACCCCGACCTTCTATTTAACAGTCAAATGCCTTACCCATGTTGCCACCAGACCTCCATTAGAAGGCTGATAGTTCAAACCCACCAGCTGTTCCGTAAAAGGAAGATAGGACCAGTGAGTTTGGCATATACATATGTGTGTATGTATGTGTGTGT
>NW_006921672.1:9290528-9307200 GCF_000298275.1 Orycteropus afer afer | reverse complement strand
CTCCTGGCTCACTGGAGCTAGAGGCATTTCTTCACTCAGACAGCTGCTGGCTGCTGAGGCTGACAAGCCCAAGGTTGACAAATCAAAAGGCACAGTCCCAATGTTACCAAACCACATGGCAGACCATTAATTCAAGTTCATTGTAAGTCCCACATTCAGCAGAGCATGGCAGGCTGCTAAACAATGACACGGCTCCATGCAGAGTCCAAGCATGCCATAAGCTAGAGACCATTTCCAAAACTGCTACTTATATACAGGAAGCAGACCACATACCCAAAGCAGCTACTCAGCTGCTCACAGTAGATTCCACTATGGAGTTGATTACCAGTCTCATCACAGGGAATACTACATCCAGCTGCCCAGCCACTCAACCAGGCCCAGGCAAGTTGACACACAAACTGAACTACCACAGTATATCTATGTATATCTGGGAAGCATCACATATTCCCTTATTTGTGCATTCATTCATTCAACGAGTATTAATTTAGTAGCAACTACACGTAAGTCTTTAAGGAGCTCTGGTGGCACAGTGCCTAATGCATTTAACTGCTATCCAGAAGGTTGGCAGTTCAAACCCACCAGCAGCTTTGCAGAAGGAAGATGGGGCAATCTTCTGTAAAGATGTACCGCCTCAGAAACCCAATGGGGGTCACTGTGTGTCAGAATCTACTTGATGGAAGTGAGTTTGGTTTTGGGATATATGTAAATCTTTACATAGGCTATTGAAAATAACCTCAGTTTTTATAAACTAACAGCAAATACATTATAAATTTTTGTGCATTTCTTTGTTTATTCATTGCATTGATGCAAATGGAATAAGGTAAGTCAGCAGCTTTAACTGGCAAAAGTGTCATGGCCCCACATGGTTGGTATATGCTGATCATATGGTTACTAAGGTGTGAGGAGGTGAAGTGGAGTTCTTTTGGAAGATATGACACATCCTCATTCATTTTTATGAGTTTAAAAGTAGCAATTCACACTATTAAACATATTTTCAGGGCATATTTTTACATTATGATTCTCATATATTTAATTATATTTTATATTACATTTTACATTATATAAAAGTACCTCCAAGGTACTTTATGATGTTTTAACTGGACACCCTTTTGAAACAACTTTATGCACTGATTCTGGATGATGGAGTAATTTTAGTAGTAAACTTCCTATCTATCTAATGAATGGCTGAGTAGACTGATAAATAAAAAGATAATTTTTTTTCACTGTTTTAAAAAAACAAACATGTACAATCAGCAGCTAATCAAGAGATAATCCTGCGGCATAAATCAGAATTAGATCCAGGCTAACAGGGAATTTGTCAGGGGTGTTACAGATAAAGCAGTATAATGAAGTCTAGTTTCCCTCTGACTCTCAGAGGCTAATGGTAAGGAAAAGCCCCGGGGGCAGGGGGATGTAAAAGTGGGAGAATTTGACTCAGTTCCTCACTAGAATCTTTAATGGAACATCTCTCTCCCCTACGTGACTCTGGAAGGTGTTTTGCAGCTTGTAGAGGTGGAAGGAGAGAGGATGGCTCTAGGGGAAGGTAGGACTCAGCAGGGAGGAGAACCCAGTGAACATTTTAGTCATCGTTATCCTCATTATCTGTCACCTCCAGGGTACACAGTGAACAGATGCATGACAGAGATGGTTTCTGAGGAGCTAAAGGACAATAGAATATTGCAATTCCCAGGACAGAGCTAAAGTGGCAGGTTACACAATTATTTGTTGATTTATCCAGAGGGCTATTTTTTAGCTGAATTTTCCAAAAATTGACACCCTGAAAACCTACACACATAAAACTACATTAAAAAAAAAACACAGTATGTATCATAAAACATTTGCTATGTGTACATTTATCCAAATATCTTATATCACCGTGGTAATTTATCTCTGAATCGCAAACCTGCTTAGGATCTTTATGGGTCAATTGATTTATGTTTGACTTGTTCAGAAAATCACCAAATAAGAAAGCATTATTATTGACAGATTTATGCATTTCAATCAAATTGAATTTTAATTAAACAATCCATGAAAAGTTAACCCACTGCCAATGTTGGTCTCAATCGAAATCCTTCAGCTGTAGCTTTTTGGGTCAAGCTCCATGAATGAATCCATTCATTTCTTCAAGAAACATTCTAAGCATATCCTAGCCACACTCTGGCATTTGACCTCCTAAATATCTATGATCTAATTATTTTTCTCCTTCTCCACCAACAATCACCCTGGTCCAAGCCACCATTCACGTCTCTTGCCTGGATGTCCACAAAGCTTCCACTGGCACGCCCAACCATTCCATTCTCCCCACCATAACTGCAGGGATCTTCTTGGAAACGCAAGCTTGATCTGGTCACTCCACCAAAGGCTTCCTGTTGTCCTTGGAATAAAGACCAAAATCCCCCGAGCCCAGCCTACCTCTCCAGTCTCAAATTTTTTTGTCTCCCCTTCCTCTTCCCACCATCCTTACTGGTTTTATTTGACATCTTTAACACCCTGCTTCTTCCCACTCCAACATTTTCCCACAGGCTTTTTCCCCTCTGCCTAGCAGGTGTTTTCTCTCTGTTTTGACCTGGCTAACTCCTTCACCAGTCAAGTCTTAACTTATATGTCACCTCTTCTGAGAAGCCTTGACCAGTCTCTGCACACCTCCACCACCATCACCATTAACCACACCAAGTTCTTCCATTATACACTTTCATAATATCCTAAAGTTTTCCTTCAGAGCTTTAGCACAATTTAATTATGTATTTATTTTTATTACTATTGAATTAATAAGTTAACATCTGTTTCTCCCACTGTGAGCTCTCTAAGGTCTATAAGATCAGAGGCCATATCTGTTTTTGCCTGCCATGCAGCTCTAGCATCTAGTAACGCCTACTGCATAGGAGATAACCAATATTTGTAGATATATGCACATAGAATTGTGTACAAGTGCTAGACTACTCACTCAAGAAAAGCTGGAACAAGGGGACATCAAGCTCGATTGGCATTAACATACTACACAAAACATTGTTCCACCTCCTACTTTGGTGAGTAGTGACTGGAATCTTAAAAGCTTGTAAGCAGCCATCTAGGTGCAACAATGGGTCTCTCCTCATCCAGAGCAAAGAGAATGAAGAAAACCAAAGATTCATGGAAACAACTAGTCCTCACAACTGGTACACCATGTGATCCTCAGCCTATATGACTATGAGACCAGAAGAACTAGATGGTGCCCAGCTAACACTGTTAAGGACTTAGAGGGGGGATCTACGTAGGAGATCCTGGATAGAGAGGGAGAACAATGTGAAACAAAACTCAAAATCATTTGAGGGACAAAAAAAAAGGTGGGGGGACTAGGTTTGCTGGTCTGATAGAGCGTGGTGGAACCACTGAGACTATGGTCCCTAGCTGCCCTTCAGGTCTGGAATTGAACCCACACCTGTGGCTTCCAGCCAAACAAAAGACAGGCATATGAGTTGAATATGTACCTGAGGTAGACATACTCCTCGGAGAGAACAATCATGGGAGAAAGAAGAGCTGTTTATGCCCAGGGGGCAGGGGTACATGGAGGGATGGACACAGGGAAGAGGTAACTATGGGGAGGAAGTGGGAGGGGAGCTGTTGCATTGGGGTAAATTGTAGTCAGTGTCATGAGACAATGTGTGTGTGAACTGCTGTATGGAAAGTGAATTTACTCTGTAAACTTTCACCCAAATCACAATATAAATAAATAAATAAGAAAAAAACCTAATGGAACCATAGACGTAAAAAAGAAAAAAGAAAAGCTGGGACAATGCTTGTATTACTTTCTAGGTATACCCAACACTAGGAGCTCTAGTAGCATAGTGGCTAAGGCACTTGACTGCTAACCAGAAGGCTGGAGGTTCAAACCCACCAGCCACTCCTCGGAAGGACGGATGGGCAGTCTACTTCTGTAGTGATACTGCCTCAGAAACCCAAGGAGGGGTCGCTATGAGTCGGGTCTGACTCGACGGCACATAACAACAACAACATAATACCCAGTACTTGGTATGGGGCTACCAGACAAAAAGCTCTCAATTGCTGTTTGCTGCATGAATACCGAATGGTAGTGATACGTTTTCTATTATTTTCTTGAAACACTCATCTGATTTTTATCTTTTTATTTATTAATTCTAAAATTTCTACCACTCATCTTTTGGTATGTCTGAGTCAACAAACTCGAGTTATCAATGCAGAGCAGCTAAGCAGGGTGTCCATCAAATAGAAAGCACTAGGAGATGCTTAGACTCTATACTTTGGTTACTTTATTTTAATGGAAATGAATTTCCCTTACTTTATTCTCCTTAAAGTTTACTGAAGTAAATATGCTTGCAGTCAGGGTCTGAAAAACCATTAAGAAGTTGTTTGCATTTTGCTGAGCAATTCTTTGAATTTAATGAATATTGTCAGAAAACTATCAAGAGACTTGACACTGTGAGAACGTAATATTTTTATCTGACTATAGAAATCTTAACTCAGCAGTTTCACAAGACATATTGATATAAATCACATTGCACAATATATTATATCTAGTGACTCACTAGAAACTTTCTACAAGCAGCCATTTAATTCATGACGCCTTTTTTTTTTTTTAAGGAAATTAATCTGAGGATGTTTTCCCATACACCTAAAGAATACTAGGAGTCATTTTCACAAAATATGGTGATTGGCATCTATGCAGTAATTTATAAGGAAAAAAATATATGTCCATAGATGCTCACTTATAGAAGCAACCTCAGAATCCTTTAACTCACCATTAGAGACTTTTGTATACAGGAAATAAATTAACTATAAATATAAAACTGAGTTATCTTACAGCAACTGATGGAAGGAAGACTGGATCTTATGAAAAAACGGTCTGGAAACGTAATAGTTCTGGGAGCACAGACTCTTAACAAAGGTGTTTTATCTACTTTTCTCTCGATCAAACTAATATGAACTAGACATCATGGTGCAGCCATGAGCAGACATTGACATATGTCAATGCATAAATAACATCACCTTCAGGTGGAAAGTCACCTTCACTACCAAAGAAAGCAAAAACGAGGTGCCACAGAAATTTGGAGGAAAGAATACGTAGGGCCAAGGCATGAGGACCACTCATGTAGTGAAAGAAGCATTTGAGCAGATACCTGAGGAGCATTTAAACTCTCAATGTATGGTGCTAAACAGGAGTGGGGAGGCAGAAACAGGACCAAATAGCCTCTCCCTTGCAATGCTTTCCTATAAAACTAAGTGCCCTTCTGAGAACCAACAGGAATCTCTGTTCTTTGACTATGATGATTTGCACTTTATTTTTAGAAAATGAATTTGTGTGTCTGACTCCTTAACAAAAGCAAGGACCATGTGCCATTCAGAAATAAATCCCCAGCATTTAATGCAGGATCAGGCACGATGCAGGTATGCCAAATAAATGTTGGTTGAAATGATGTTTAGAAACATCACATTGGGTTGACAGGTTGACAACACTATTTTAAAAATCTAAACAAAAATATTGGCTAAAATCTAATGAAAACTATTAATCAAGCCCATCATTTGGCATACTTTAAAATAAAAGTATATGTTGACTGAATTTTTCACTTTGGTACCAATTATGCTGTGACATAGTTACAGCCTCTGGGATTAATAATATAGTGTATTTTAATCACTATATTACATCAGGTGAGGACACAGAAGGACAAAACCAATATACTGCAAAGTGCCTACTGATCAATCTTTGTGAGGAAGAATGTCACACTCAGCAGTGATATTTAGCAGTTAAATAACCGAAAAAAAAAAAAAAAAAGATGAATCATCAGGGAAAGTTTGCTAAGAAAGAAAAAACAATCCAATGTGTGTTACTAGATGTTGCAATATCTACATGTTGCAATAAAGAAATGTGATTTTAACTGAAGGAGGATGATAATTATAGTTTAAGAGCCCATGAGTTAACACCACAATCAGAAGTCTCAGTGACAAGCCTTGGTTCCATGCCTAAAACAAGAGGGTGAGTAAAACAAGTTTCCATTACAAATGTGTCCAAGACACTTGAGCCAGCCAGAAACCAAGCCTTGAAACCACTGTTACTAAAGATCATTAAGTTAAATAATTTCTCAAACTTTATTAGGAAAACAAGGAATTTCACGCTGTATGATATCTCTGAAAGTAATATGATGCTATAAATTGATGCAATGGGATAAAATATGGTTAGCTTGCATTCCTAAAAAATAGTCCTTGAGCTAATACTGTTGTTGTTGTTGTTGTTTGCCATCGAGTCGGCCCCGACTCATAGCGACCCCTCCTTGGGTTCCGAGGCAGTATCACTACGGAAGTAGGAACGCCCAACCTTCCTTCCGAGGAGCTAATACTAGAAACACACACAAAAAAATACTAGAAACACACACAAAAAAAGAGGTCAGATCAATACTATAGATTTAGAAGTGACCCAAGTAAAAGCAACCTAGATGATGATGGAAGTGATATCTAAGTTGACATCTAAGTTGAATGAACTGGTGACTCTTCAGTTTAGAAAACAAAAGATTGAGGGGGACAGAGTAACTCTTAAAGTATCCAAAAGACTATCAGAAAAGCTATGTTTTGTGAGCCAAATAAAAGATATATATATACATATATATATGCTAAATAAATATATAGACATATATATATATACATATGTTGTTGTTGTTAGGTGCCATCGAGTTGTTTCCGACTCACAGTGACCCCATGCACAGCAGAACGAAACACTGCCAGATCCCGTGCCAGCTCCATGATCCCTGCTATACTTGAGCCCATCATTGCAGCCACCGTGTCAATCCATCTCGTTGAAGGCCTCCTATATATACATACACACACACACACACACACACACATAGGAGCTCTGGTAGTGTAGTGCCTAAGGCACTTGACTGTTAACCACTTCTTGGCAGGAAGGTTGGGCAATCTACTTCCATAGTGATACCACCTCAGAAACCTGAGGAGGGGTCGCTATGAGTCGGGGCCAACTTGGCAGCACGTAACAACAACAACAACACACATATATGTATATATATTTTTTGGTGGCAGATTTCAGTTCAATCCAAAGACAAGCTTTTTAGTAATTAGAGCATCTCAAAAATGGAACACCTTGTAATGCAATAAGCTTCCCACCACTAAAAGTATTCCAGCAAAAACTGTAGACATTTGATAAGGTGGTTCTGCTTGGTATTCAGAATTTAACAAAAGAAGCAAGAAGGGAATTAACATTTGTGATTATCTACCACATGTAAGACACTTACAAGACACTCTTTATGTATTCTCTCAGTTAATAGTTTTAAACTTTCCAAGTTGGCCATTATTTCTCACATAATACTAAGGCTCAGAAAGATTAAGCAATTTACCACACATCTATCTAGTAAGAGGCAGATCAGAGATTCAAAACCAGGTGATGACCTCTGAAGTCTTTTGCACATTCTATGCTGGTTGAAGCAATGACAGTAAATGTGTCAGTGGTCTAGATAATTCCATTTGGGGCACTTCTGTTCATTCCTGTCTGGTATTGTTTTTATCAGAGTGTCCACAAACTTTTGGTCCAAGAATATGTTAGCCTTCTTCATGACATCAACTCAAAATAGAAACCATCCTTTAGGTCCTTACCAGCTGAAATTCTGTAATTTTTCTGTACTTTGAATTCTTAATAATCCAGAGAGTCAACTCACATAGGTGTAGCTTTTGGTTGTGGCTTCTGGATCAACGTTCTTAAGAATTTTGCTGCCAGTCAGCAGGAAGGAGAATCATGATCAATCAGTAATGTCTGCTATGGGTACAGGAGAGTGGCAGCAAGAATACCTGTTTTTCATCCCTAATATATATATTTCTTGAAACTATCTTTTTCTTTTTCTATCATTAGTTCTTGAATGGATACAAGCTCCCTACTGTTTTACTAACTAATTTTTTAAAACAATGTTTACTGTTATTATCCTAAAACTTCTTCTAATGGAGGGTATGGGAATTATACAAGAGGCAAGAAGAAGGCTGTCCACAAGGCTGATAATCACAGATGTTTTTGCTTTTTTAAAAAATATATAAATGAAAACTACTTTGGAGAAAGTACCATGGTCTAGAATCTGTTTCTCAGCTTTGCATGTCCAGAAATGACTTTAACAGTATACCCAGAGGTAACCCAATACTTGATGATAGACTTATGATCATTATAGTCACACAATACTTATGTATAGATTAGAAAGAACCCCAGTTTGCTAATTAACAATGAGGGACATTTCTTTCCAAATGTTCAAGACCTCATTCCAGAGCACTTACTTTCCTGACACCGATGTGCTTGGGAGGATGGTTTAGGAATCAGAAAGTTGCTGCATAAGCACAGAATTCAAGCAGAGGTCAATGCATAGGCTTGAGGGACCTTTCTTCCAGATCCTACTGAGACCAGTTGAAATGTCTGCGCTCCACACTAGACAACTCCTTCCCCTCTCTAGTGATGGATTGACCATGTGCTCAAATTCAACATCTCTCTCACCAAGATGAAACCAAAGGTAGCTTCCATGAATCCTCTTTTGACCTGAATCCTCTGCTGACCATACTTCCTAACCAGCTGTTGGGACTGGGAGATAAATTATATGTTTCCTTCATTAGTTCAGTTAGGAAGGCAACTGCATTTCTGTTAAGTCCAGGTGACATTTCATTGTCGTGTCCATATTTATACCTGTAGCTACTTCTTTCAAGAGGGCAGCCCCTGGGTTTATGATGCTGAAGAATGAAGTTGATCGTTTTAAAAATACAAGGAGAATGACATATACATTCTAGGCTCAAAGCCCATTCCTCCACCATGACTCTTTTAAAATGTGGAATTTTAGTTATTTAAAAAGTGATTCTGAAGGTGTACCGAACGTGGGTCCCTGCCCAGTGTGTAATTAAGTCAAACCAGTTTACACACACTGAGTCATTAAGAGGAGAGAAAATTATTTATTGCAAAGCAGCAATGCAAGGACACAGGGGCCAGTACCCAAATCTGACTCCCTGAGTGGAGGCTGGGATACAGTTTTTGTAAAGTTCAGGAAAGTGGCCTAGACATATTCATAAAAATTTCAGGACTTTGGGCATGAATTAGCTGGGAACTGGCTAAGGCTTCCTTGGCCTCGGTTTAAAGGACAGTCAATTTTTAATGCAGTGTACTTGCACACTGGATGAGTTACACCAACTTCCTGTCATCAGCTGATCGGGGCTTAGGCCAGGGGAAGATAATAGTCTGAGCAACTTTGTTGCCCTTTGTCTCACTGTGATTGTCTGCAGCCAAAACTGATTTCAAGTTGGTATTTGTTGTTTCTGAAAAACAACTTTGAGGAAACACATTAACATACCTATTCATCTGTCTTCAACCAAGGTGGGGATAATAGACAGGATGGAGAATTAAGCTTCAATTCAGCTCAGCTCTTAAGGAACCAGGTTATCATGACAGTTTATCTGTCTTCAACCAAAGTGGGGATAATAATAGACAGGACCGGGGATTGAGCTTTAATTCAGCTCAGCTTTTAAGGAACCGGGTGATCATGCCTGCTTGTCTGTCTTCAACCAGGATGGGGGATTGAGCTTTGATTCAACGTTACATGTCTATTCTCTCTTATAAATTCCATAAGATGAAGTTTAAACTAATCATCCAACAGATGGTTTCCTATATCATTGATTGAGAGTTTGCAGATCTTGGGTCACTATTATTTCTGATTTCTGTTTCCTTCCAGTAACCTAAATTTGCAGTCTGAGTCCTCGGCTCCCTGAGTGTTCCTTTGTTTCCCAGAAAAAAATTTGTTCTAAATACCTCTAAAGAATTCCAAAATTTTGAAGTGTATCCTACACTAGAAATCTTATCTTCATTCCACCCTTGCTTCCCTCTTCACCTTTGTCTTTTATGCCCACTTGGAATCCTGCAGCAACGCAAGACACAGATGGCTTCCTTCCATCCCCACCCTTTCCTTACCCGATGACTGACAGTCTGCCTTCTGTGCCCTAAATTGTCCAGAAACTCTTTCAGATCTCAAAGGATCTTGTAGCCAAATGATGGACATATTTTCCAGCCCTCATTCTCCCTAACCTCTCACAGAATTTGAAATTAAAGACCTGGAAAAACCTCCTTCTGGAAACCTTACAGGTGAAGCATCTATGCAGCAATATGTGCTACAATTTCCTGAGAATTTTCCAGTCTTCCAGGTTATTCTTTATCCATTCCCTTTACTCGATATTTTTCCTCTCTGCCTGGCTGAACTTGGAGGATTCCCTTCACTATTCAGTCTTGACCTTGCTTCCATTTCTCTCCCATAAAATTCAGTTGTTTTCAGGGCTTTAACTCTCACCTCAGTATTCCTGGCCTTCAGCTCTCTCCTAAATTCTTACATCTATTTCAATGTTCCCTTTAATTGAAGCCACAAACCATAAAGACTGAGAATGTGTATATATTTTAGCTAGTAGTTTTGAGAAAATTCTGGTCCCAAAAAATGACAGTACAAATAGGGTCTATTCAGAATCCAGAACAACCAAATTGGAAAGCTACTCTGCAGTCCTCGCCCTACTTGACATCTCTGTAGACTTTGACAATCTTGACCACATCCATCTTCTTGAAATCTCTTCGTTGATTTTCCTGAAACTTCTGTCTCCTGGTTCTCTATTTTTCTTTCAGCATTACCTCTCAACTTCCTTTGCTTCTCCTTAAATGTTACAGTTCCTTGGTCTTTTATCTTTGGTCCTCATCTATATCAATTGTCCCTGCAAAATCTCATCCAGTTTCATGATTGTACTTTGCTAGTAACTTCCAAAACCACACCTCTAATTACAATTTCTCTCCTAAATTCCAGACTGACATTTACAAGTGCCTGTGTAGTATCTAAGGAGCTCTGATGACACCATGGTTAAAGCACTGGACTGCTAACCAATAGGTCAGCAGCTGAGGAAGTTTGCTTCTGTAAAGACTGATAGCCTTGGAAACCCTTTGAGGCTGTTCTATCTGTCCTATAGGGAGGCTATCAACTCAATGACAGTGGGTTTGGTATTTTGGTTTTACATAATATCTATACCTGGATGTTCACAGGTACCTCAACCCCAACCTTCCCTAACCTGAACTCATTATCTTTCCTACAAAACCTGCACCATCATATTTAATGGCATTCCTCCAAGTATAAGGTTAGAAACTTCCTATCACCCTAGAATCCTCCCTCTCCTTCATCAACCTGTAACCAATCAATAGTCAAGTGTCACCCTTTATACCGTCTTGTCTTCTCCTTACCACTCCACTGCCACTTGTTTGAAGTTCTCATTGTCTCTTCTCTTACCCCAGACTCTTGTAAATTCTTATGTCTCATGGCCCTACCTCTATTTCCTTCCTGTCTCCTGACCCTGCCTCTATTTCCCTCTAATCCATCCAGTATGTTGCCAAAAAAAGCTATCTCTCTAAAATTAATACCATGTCCATCAGGTTAAATCTTCCCTTGCTAAGAAGCCTTCAATGTTCCACTCCCTGACTATGGGACCAAGTCCAAATTCCTTAGAAAGGTGTTAAGGCCCTTCCCCATCTGTCTTCAACCTATCTTTTCAGTCTTATCTCTTGGCACACACTCCCATAAACTATGTTCCAACCAAACTAAACGTTTCAAGTTCTTCAAATATGACATGTTAGTTTATATCTCTTAGACATGTGAGTCCCTCTGACTAAAATTTTCTTCCCCACCCAGTGAATTCCTACTCATTCCTTAAGAAACCATTCAAATATCCTCTCCTAACATGCTCCAGTGATTAGATTCTCTTTTCTTGGTGTTTCATGTACTTTATATAAACCTGCATTGTTGTTGTTGTTGTTGTTATGTGCCGTCGAGTCAGCCCTGACTCATAGCGACCCCTCCTTGGGTTTCCGAGGCAGTATCACTACGGAAGTAGGATTGCCCAACCTTCCTTCCGAGGAGTGGCTGATGGGTTTGAACCGCCAGCCGTCTGGTTAGCAGGCAAGTGTCTTAGCCACTATGCTACCAGAGCTCCAAACTTTTTAATCCTATTTTGTAATTATTTGGGTCTTGACGGGTAACTCCCCCCTCCCCACCCCAGATATGGATGCCTTGAAATTCCTGGCATATAATGTATTATATATACATTTGTAACTATTATAGGGAAATAGAGAAAGGAGAGCCAGGGTATTGATCCTTCCTTACAGAATGGGGAGGAAACACAAACACACTGACACACACACACACATAACCTAGAAACAAACATCTTCCATTATCTTCTTTTCTGCTATAATTGAGTTTATAGTCCAGTTGTATTACTTGAAGGAATACAGAAAACCCTTTCACAAAATATTTTACCACCACAGCATCTGAAATTTCACTTGGATAAAAGATGCATTGTTAAATGTAAATAGCTTTGGTAATACCTCTCCACCCCCACCCATCCTTATCAGTAAGTCACACCTTAGACTAAATTTGACTAATCAGATGCTATCCTCCTAGTACCTATTTGGGGTTATTTCTACAGCATTTCAAGAGAGGACAAGCTAAACTGGGATTGGGGTACTGGGGAGCAACTTCAGAGCACAAGACAGCTGGGATGGGAGCATACTGCAGAGAGGAGGAGGCGAGCAAAACAGAGATCCAAAGTCAGTGACATTAACTTTAAAAGATACAGGTTCCTCTACTCCTCCCCCAGACGCAGGGGCAACACCCTCCCTCACACCCTCTTAGCAAGAGCAGCCCCACCTGGCCTGGTTACATAACTCTTCTAACCTGTCTATTGTTTTCACTCACTGCCCCCATTATCCTGCCTTGCATCTAGTAAGAAGATGAGGAAGAGAAGGGTAAACTGGCTTCTGTAGTCCCAAAACATGAGGCTGCCACAGAGGACTGAGCTCTTATTCTTTTATCTGATCCTATCTGAGACAGTCCCTTTCCTCCTACCTTACCTGTCTCAGTAAGCAGGCTTTCTTGAAGGAGGATTGGAAGAAACAAGCCCAGAAAGTTTCTGTAGGGCAAACATAAGATGTATCCAGGAGCATTGTGTGTCCTGTGAAGCCTGCACCAATGTACCTTAAAGAAAACTGAAGCTGAGGGCTGTCCATGAGGAAGTCCTGTCCCACCACTACCTGCAAGAACATTATACAGCATCTGCACTTCTAAACCCTTCTTTCTCCTGACTTTCCTATTCTGCCAATAGACCATCACTCTCCTGGTCACTTAGTCAACTTTGGTGAGTTGGTCTTGTCCACTTCAATACCAAGTAATTCAAGTAATATCAATAATCAAGTAATTAGTGTTATTCTTCCAATTAGCTTCTTCTTTTTATTCCCAAACTGCATAACTAGACACTGTAACATTCTAACCAATTTCCTAGCTCCCAGTCTCTCCCAAAACCAATTAGAATACTTCCATCAGATTAATCTCAAAGCCATGCTTTTCTTAAGGCATGGCCCAACTCAAAAACAAGCAGAAGCTCCACACTGCTTACCAATGACTTGCAATATATTTTTCTTCCTAACACAGCTCATTACATTCCATTGGTGTTGACTGTGGAACATTACTTGGTTCTAACAATACCAATGGAAGGAGCGGTCAAGAAATCAGAAGACGTACTACACTGGGCAAATCTGCTGTAAAAGACCTCTTTAAAGTGCTAAAGAGCAGAGATGTCTCTTTGAAGACTAAGGTGTCCTAACCCAAACCATGGTATATCTTCAATCACCTCATATGCATGTGAGAGCTAAAAAATGAATAAGGAAAACTGAAGAAGAGTTGATGCTTTTGAGTTGTGGTATTGGTGAAGAATATTCAAAGTACCATGGACTGGCAGAAGAACTAACAAATCTGTCCTGGAAGAGGTGTACCCAGAATGCACGTTGGAAGCAAGTATGGTGAGACTTCATCTCACCTCTTTGGTCATGTGATCAGAAGGGACCATTCCTTGGAGAAGGATATTATGCTTGGTAAAGTGGAGGGTCAGTGAAAAAGAGGAAGGCCCTCAACGAGATGGATTGATACAGTGCCTGCAATGATGGGCTCAGGTATAGCAAGGATTGTGAGGCTGGCACAGGACCAGGCAGTGTTTCATTCTGTTGTACATAGGTTCATTTTGAGTTGGAGCCCACCTAACAACAACAACATAACTCAAGAATAAAATGTCCCCAGTGATAACAATTTACCTGCAGGGATCCTTGGGAGAGGTGGCTTTGGAATCTCAGGGTGGAGGTGTTGTGTGTAACTTGAGAAACTTCCAGTGTGATAAGAAGAACAATAGACACACACACAGAGTGGTATGGGTGCACAAAAAAAAATGTGACACTATGTCCTGGCCACTTCATCTCTTCCCATGATAGAAATCTCTGTATACCTTCCTAGGAGAGAGAGGTCAATATCTCCTTCTAAGGGCATCAATGTTTCTAGTCTAAATCAGGCCAAAATGCAACCTCTACACTGACTTCACGGTCAACACATTATGTTAACCCACACTACCTCTTACACAGGCTCAAGCACCAACCCAATGCTAAGGATCATATCAAACAGAAAGAACATGACTTGGTTAAGATGTGGCCTGCCTTAGGCAAGTCACTTTAACTTTGTTTTTTAACTTTCATTTACTTTTCTTCGTTGTTGTTGTTGTTATATGCCATGGAGTGGGCCCTGACTCATAGCCACCCCTCCTTGGGTATCCCAGACGGGATAACTACAGAAGTAGATTGCCCAACCTTCCTTCCGAGGAGTGGTTGGTGGGTTTGAACCACCAGCCTTCTGGTTAGCAGTCAAGGGCCTTAGGCACTATGCCACCAGAGCTCCTCCCTACTCCTCTTCAGGATGAGGGAATCAGAGAAGATTATCTCCAAGAATCCTTTCAGCACTAAGAGGTACAGGTACTGTAAACCAATAACATTTTAAACCATTAGAGTGTTGTCAGCAGAGCACACGATAGGGCACAAAAATGAACATTTACCTGACAGGAAAGATAAAAATAGTGAGAAAAGAGTATCAATTATTTAGTTATTCCTCTGCTTCAAAAAAAAGTTCTTTTCATCTAAATTATTAAAATACACATTCATCCACATTAAAGCATTTGCCCAAGGGCATGACAGCATTAGTATCTCAACCTGCAATTGTTATTGTTATAGCTGCTGTCAAGTCTCCCAACTCACTGGCAACCTCAGTCACAATGGAAAGCAATACTGCCCATGGTCGCTGTCCTGATCATTCCCATGATCAGTTGTAGATAGGATTGTGATCCACAGGGTTTTCCATTGGCTGGTTTTAAAAAGTAGATTCCCAGGCCTTTCTTCTGATTCCATCTTAGTCTGGAAGTTCTGCTGAAACCTATTCAACACCACACAAGCCTCCACTGACAGATGGCTAATGTGTGTCAGCTTGACTGGACCATGATTCTCACTGGTTTCGCAGTTACGTAATGATGTAATCATCATTTCACAATTAAAGAAAAAACTCAAAACACAAATGTTTTGGTACCTACAACTCATTCACACCATACAGTGACTAAGGCTATATTTCTATTACACAAATAAAAGAGGTTAAGCGTATATAGTCTCATTTGCCTGTCAATACAAGACTACACCCACGACCACATATAGGTTTGGCAGACAATATTTCTACATAAATATTTGTATGTGTTGGGGGCAGGGGGAGAAGCAAGAAAGTTCCTTGTGTCAGATGAAGGGCAGAGAGAGATTTCAACCTACTGTGCTCAACTTCCACAAATGCAAGAAATGGCCAGCAATCTGGAGGTTCAAGTTCAACAAACCAAGACTGAAACAGGGAGTCAGAATACTGAAGGCAAACAACTCTGGGCATCAAGAATCACCTGGGAATATGATTGAGAAGCACCATAAAGTAATGAATGGAGAGGGTAAAATAAATAATCTACTAAAACCCCAGACCTTCCACTAAATGCTCAATTCGTAAACTGGGTAAACTTACCCAAACCTAGACTATAGGCCAAACTGCACTTGCCATAAAAGAATCTACCCATTGTGACTGATCCATCTCTAACTCAGTGAAATCCATTACCCTCAAAACATCCACATCACAAGGTGTTTGCAGACCAGCTTTGAAATATATTTTAAATATTAACTAAACAAAGAAGAATGTTTTTCAAACCTGCTTATGTTAAAATTCCATTTTAATTTAGAGAATGATCCCTTCCCACAGGAACCTTACAGTTCAGGAAGGGTGAAAATCTCCACTTTAGTCAATGCACAATCAAGCCCGAACCAGCATTGCCATTGAGCAATCTCTTTCTTTTTCAATTGGGTAAATCCAATTTAAATCCTCTGGAAATCATACTCTTCTTAACCAAATTTGTCTTATCCACTACTAAAAAGAAAAAGAAAGCTTGTAGAGAGGAGTTCCAGCAAGATGGTGGACTAGGCAGAAAAACTCCACAGACCCTCTTCAACAAAGAAAAGGGAAACCAATTAACACAAACACAGAAGATAATCCTGGACCCGTGAGCCTTGAAGGGAAGGATATAGAAGTGGACTAAACCCCAACTAGCAGAAGAATCTGCGTGAAAATACCAAAAAAAGGAGACACACAGAGCTGCGGTCTGGCAGCGATCCTGATGGCACAGACAGCTTGGAGATTCCCGAGTGGTGGTAGGACCTAAGAATTAACCAAAAAATCAGCCCTGCTAGCCAGGGACTGCATGGAGGACTGTGCATAGTGGCTGGGGAATA
>NW_006921672.1:9264517-9288273 GCF_000298275.1 Orycteropus afer afer | reverse complement strand
AAAAAAAAAAAGTATTATCAAGCATTTAAACAGTATCTGGCACAGAATAAATGTTGAACAAATGTTAATGGTGATAATGGTGAAAGTTCTCGTCATTATTCTGACTGTCCTTATGCTTGGAACTACTGAGTGGCTATGAGTTCTGCGTTGTTACAATTTGGTTACCACAATATAGGTTGTAGAATATTTATCCTTGGGTAATTTTTAAAAATTTAATAAAATAAGCAATTCTACTATCTCACATCTAGTTAGAAGCATTTGTATTCCAAACATCAAGAAAAAAATAACATACATCTTGAAATTCTATCAAAAAACCAAACTCATTGCCATCGAGTCAGTTCCAACCCATAGTGACCCCTCCATGGGTTTCCAAGGCAGTATCTCCATGGAAGCAGATTGCCCAGTCTTCTTTCTGTAAAATTCTATAAATACCCATGAATTTACATCTAGGCTTTAGAACTAGAAAATTCTAACCCTTGTTCTGTATTTTAACTAAATTTATCAATATGGAATATATTTGTGGTAAATGCAAAAAGCTTCATAGCTTTTGAAGTCCAGAAGTTGAAAATTTCCAAAGCACAGAACCCCTCCAGGCCATAGTTCACTGTCTAATTCAGATATACACCATATGCTCATGTTGTGCTCCCTAAGATTTACCATAAAAGTCTAAGAAAAACTGGTTAATCTCTAGAATGGGTGTTAGTCTGGTAAAGCATTATAAAAGATAAGCATTGCAATTATTCATAGTGGCTAATTGCTGTGATTTGTTACTTTTAATGATTGGTCTGAAGCTGAAGATAATCCCGCTTAAGAGTCAGGAACCTCTAGAAACCAAAGCAAGAGGAGCCTTCAAGAAGTTAGGGAAGAGTCCAGCCTGGGTATAGACAAGATCTGATCTTTTTGAGGGCAGGAACTCTTGTCTTATTAATTCTTTTTCTTTCCAAATTAGTCTATTTTTCATCATAGATGCAATGGGTAATAAAGAAGACTGGTCCAGTCCCAGAAAGAAAATAAAATCCATTAAGCTCTTGCTTAATTTTCAGAGTCACAGACTGGGAAATACAACTCCACCCATTTCAAGGGATTTTAAAGAGTTATTCGTGGTGTTAAAGCAAAAGTTCTGAAGTTAATGATCTGTGTTCAAATTCCAGCTGAGCCACTTTACTGAATAATTTTTAAAGTTACTTAATTTCTTGTGACAATAAAATGGACCTCATAAATTTGCTCATAGGATTTGATGAGACAAAAATGCAGGTAAAGCGCTTAGCACAGGTCCTGTAAAAAAAAATTCCAATTTTAGAATACAACAACATATATATTAGCAGTTTACTAGCATAAATTTCATCTCAACAAATCCAAGACCAAACGAAGGGACCTTTAACAAAAAGGAAAATGTGAAGACCAAATGTTTCAGAGAGAGAGAGAGATCTTGTGTGTGTGTGTGTGTGTGTGTGTTTGTGTGTGTGTGTGTGTGCGTGTGCAGATTGGTCAGTTGGTCTGGTGGTGCAGTGCTTTAGGTATTTGACTGCTAACCAAAAGGTTGGTAGTTTGAACCCTCCAGCCACTCCACAGAAGATGAGACAGTCTGCTTCTATATATATTTACAGCCTTGGAAACCCAATGGGGGTTGCTATGAGTAGGAATTGACTCAATGGCAATGAGTTTGATTTTTTTGTATATATATACATACTCAAAGATAAGTCTTTATATATTTTAAGATATCTTAAAACTCCTAGGCAGCACCTTTGATTTTCTGGTGTTTCTTAAATAACAGTCTCCCATCTAGATCCAGGACACGAATAGACACATGCACCCTCATGTTCATTGCAGTACGATTCACTATAGCAAAGAGATGGAAACAACCTAAATGCCCACCAACAGATGAATGGATACTCAACCTATACTAAATCCACACAATAGAATACTATGCAATATTAAAGAATAATGAGGAATCCACAAATCATCTCACAACATGGATGAATTTGGAGGACATTATGCTGAGTGAAGTAAGTCGATCACAGAAGGACAAATTTATATAAGTCCATTATTGCAAAAAGTCAAGGAGAGGTTGATGCAAGGAAGGAAAATCACTGCTAGTTACCAGGGATGGGAGGGAAGGAGAGGGAAAACTATGGATTAGTTGGGGGTCATGTACTCATTTAGGTGAGGGGAGTGGCTACAAAGAGTCTGTGACCAGTGTGGTTGCAATGGGGAAAGGAAAGACACAAAATGCTGCACAAAGGACATAGAAATCAGAGGCAGATACTATTACATGCACAACACTGCATGGCCAGTGGCAGCAATCTTGGAATGGCTGAGGGCGGCCAGGAAGAAAGTGAGGTGGTGCAGTGGGATTGGAGCAACTGAGAGAGGTCAGGAAGTGAGCAGAGTAGTGTGGAACAGCTAAGGGAGACAAGTTTCTCTATCAGTTTTTTGTACTATGGTGGTTTCTAAGATAGACTCAAAAGAAGGAAGAGACCATCCACTTCTATAATAATTGGCCAGTGAAAACTTTATGAATAGCAGTGAAATACTGTCTGATATATTACTGGAAAATTTTATGAATATCCCTGAAACATTGTCCAATATAGTGCCAGAAAATGAGCTTCTCAGGTCAGAAGGCACTCAAAATACAACTGGGGAAGAGCTGCCTCCTCAGAGTAGAGACAACCTTAATGATGTGGACAGAATAAAGCTTTTGGGACCTCCATTTGCTGATGTGGCACAATTCAAGATGAGAAGAAACAGCTGCAAACATCCACTAACAATTGAAACATGGGATGTACAAAGTATGAATCTAGGAAAATTGGAAGTTGTCAAAAATGAAATGGAATATATAAAGATTGATATCCTAGGCATTAGTGAGCTGAAATAGACTGGTTTTGGCCATTTTGAATCAGACAACTATATGATCTACTATGCCAGGAATGACAGATTGAAGAGGAATAGCATGGCATTCATTGTCACAAAGAATGTATCAAGATCTATCCTGAAGTACAATGCTGTCAGTGATAGAATAATATCCATACACCAACAAGGAAGACCAATTATTACTACTATTATTCAAATTTACACACCAACCACCAAAGCCAAAGACAAGGAAATTGAAGATTTTTACCAACTTTTGCAATCTGAAATTGACTGAACATGCATGCAATCAAGATGTGTTGATTATCACTGGTGACTGGAATGCAAAAGTTGAAAACAAAGAAGAACCAGTAGTTGGAAAATATGGCCTTAGTGACAGAAATAACGTTGGAGATTGCATGATAGAATTTTGCAAGACCAATGACTTATGCATTGCAAATATCTTTTTCCAACAACATAAGCTATGGCTATACATGTGGACTTTACCAGATGGAATACACAGGAATTAGATTGGCTGCATCTGTGACAAAAGGTGATGGAGAAGCTCAATATCTTCAGCCAAAACAAAGCCAGGAGCTGACTGTGGAACAGATCATCAACTGTTCATATATAAGTTCAAGTTGAAGCTGAAGAAGTTCACAAGAGCCAAAATATGACCTTAATTATATCCATCCTGAATTTGGAGACCATCTAAAGAATAGATTTAATGCATTGAACATCAATGACCGAAAACCAGAGGAACTGTGGGATAACATCAAGGACATCATCCATGAAGAAAGCAAAAGGTCATTAAAAAGACAGGAAAGGAAGAAAAGACAAAAAATGGATATCAGAAGAGACTCTGAAACTTGCCCTTGAATGAGGTGTAGCTAAAGCAAATAGAAGATATGACCAGATAAAAGAGCTGAACAGAGTATTTTAAAGTGCAGCTTGAGAAGACAAAGGCAATTACCCTAATGAAATGTGCAAAGACATAGAGTTAGAATACCAAAAGGGAAGAACACACTCAGCATTTCTCAAGCTGAAAGAACTAAAGAGGAAATTTAAGCCTTGAGTTGTAATATTGAAAGATTCTATGGGCAAAATATTGGTCACTGTACCAAAAAGAATTGGTCAATGTTCATCCATTTCAGGAGGTGGTGTATGATCAAGAACCAATGGCATTGAAGGAAGAAGTCACAGCTGCACTGAAGGAATTGGCAAAAAAAAAAGGCTCCAGGAATTGACAGAATACCCACTGAGATGTTTCAAAAAACGGATGCCCTGCTGGAGGCAAGCACTCAGCTGTGCCAAGAGATTTGGAAGACAGTTACCTGGCCAACTGACTGGAAGAAATCCATAGTTGTACCCATTCCAAAGAAAGGTGATCCCACAGAATGTGGAAATTATTGAACAATATTATTAATAACACATGCAAGTAAAATCTTACTGAAGGTAATTAAAAAACAGTTGCAGCAATATATTGTCAGAGAACTTCCAGAAATACCATCTGGATTCACAAGAGGATGTAGAATGAGGGATATCATTGCTGATGTCAGGTGGATCTTGGCTCAAAGCAAAGAATACCAGAAAGATGTTTACTTGTGTTTTATTGACCATGCAAAAACATTCGATTGCCTAGGTCATAACATATTATGGATAACATTGAGAAGAATGGGAATTCCAGAACACTTAATTGTACTCATGAGGAACCTGTACATAGACCAGGAGGCTGTCATTTGAACAGAACAAGGGGATACTGTATGGTTTAAAATCAGGAAGTGAGTGTGTCAGTGTTGTATCCTTTCACCATATTTATTCAATCTGTATGCTGGGCAAATAATCTGAGAAGCTGAACTATATGAAGAATGTGGCATCAGGATTGGAGGAAGACTCAATAACAACCTGTAATACACAGGCAACACAACTTTGATTGCTGAACCTGAGGATGGCTTGAAGCACTTACTGATGAAGACAAACTACAGTCTGCAATATGGGTTACACCTCAATATAAAGAAAACAAAAACCTTCACAACTGGACCAATAAAGAGCATCACGATAAATGGAGATGAAGTTGTCAAAGACTTCATATTACTTGGTTCTACAATCAACACCAATGGAAGCAACAGTCAAGACATCAAATGATGTATTGCATTGGGCAAATCTGCTGCAAAAGACCTCTTTTTTCTTTTTTGACAGCTTTAATAAGTTATTTTACATATCATAAAATTCACCCATTTTAAGTGTACAATTCAATGATTTTTAGAAATTTTATCAAATGATACAATCAGTACCATAAATCAGTTTTAGAACATTTCATCCCCCAGTAAGATCCTTCATGCACGTGTACAGTTCCTCTCTGTTCTCACTCTAAGCCCCAAGCAACCACTGATTTATTTTCTGTCTCTACAAATTTGCCTTTCCATAAAATGGAATCATGTAATATGTTGTCTTTTGTGTCTGGCTTTTTTTTACTCAGCATGTTTATAAGGTTCATTGATGTTGTAGCATGTATCAGTAGTTTGTTCCTTTTTATTACTGAGTAGTATTTCATTGCATGGACAGACCATATTTTGATCAACTCATGGGCATTCAGTTTGTTTTTAGTTTTGCACTTTTATGCATAATGCTGCTATGAACATTCTCATGCAAGTCTTTGTGCAGAGTTATGTTTTTATTTCTCTTAGGTAAATACCTATGAGTGGAAATGCTAGGTCATATAGCAGGTTTATGCTTAACTTTCTGAGAACTGCCAAACTGTTCTCCAAAATGGCTGTTCCATTTCACATTGCTACCAGCAATATATGAAGTTCCTGTTTAAAAGGCCTCTTTCAAATGATAAAGAGCAAAGGTGTCTCCTTGAAGACTAAGGTGTGCCTGACACAAGCCATGGTATTTTCAATTGCCTCATATGCATGTGAGAGCTGGACAATGAAGAAGGAAGACCAAAGAAGAGTTGATGCTTTTGAGTTGTGGTGTTGGTGAAGAATACTGAAAGTACCATGGACTGCTAAAAGAACTAACAAATCTGTCCTGGAAGAAGTGCAGCCAGAATGCTTATTGGAAGCGAGAATGGCCAGACTTCGTCTCACTTACTTTGGTCATGTTGTCAGAAGGGACCATTCCCTGGAGAAGGATATCATGCTTGGTAAAGTGGAGGCTCAACGAAAAAGGGGAAGGCTCTCAACAAGGTGTACTGACACACTGGCTACAACGGTCTCAGGTACAGCAAGGATTGTGAGGCTGGCACTGGACCAGGCAATGTTTCATTCTGTTGTACATAAGGTCACTATGAGTCAGAGACAACTTGACAGCACCTAACAACAACAATGGGAGCAAACACTAGGCTATGGGAAAATGCAGAGACAGGTGAGAAAAATCACATGGGGTAGGTGAACAAGAATATACCCATGACCAAGGATAGATTTGGCTGGAGATTTGGCTGGAGAGTCTTACACATGTACTTGTGCTATAAAATTATCCACACACATTACAGAAGTAACAGAAGACAAAGATGGAGTAGCTTCTCAGAGACAGCCAAACATTTCAAGAGAGAGAATCACTGGGCCTGCGGGCTCAGGACCATAATCTTGGGGCACATTATGCTCATTTGGCACAACATAGTACATAAAAACCTTGTTCTACATCCTACTTTGGTGAGTAGCGACTGGGGTCTTAAAAGCTTTTGAGCAGCCATCTAAGATGCAACTATGGGTCTCCTCTCGTCTGAAAGCAAGGAAGAGTGAAGAAAATCAAACTCATTTGGAAGCAATCAGTCCAAACATATGATGGACCATGAGAACCTCCACCTTCACAACCCTGAGAGCAGAAGAACTAGATGGTGCCCAGCTATCAACGCCAATCACTTGGAAACGGATCAAAATTGGAGATCCTGGTTAGAGCAGGAGGGAAAAAGTGGAATGAAGTTCAAAGACACAAAAATGATCACAATTACTGGTCAGACAGAGACTGATGGAACCCCCGAGACTGTCATTCCAGGTTATCCTTCGGACCTGGAAATGGACTCACTCCTGTGGACTAGTTCTCAGCCCAACAGTAGGAAGACCTACAAGCAGAACACCTACCCCAGGGAGATGCACTCACCTACAGTAGGGAGATGCACCTCTTAGATCAATCAGCCGTGAGACATTAAGGGGCAGCATTCACATAGAGGAAAAGACAGGACTGTATAAATTAGAAGGGCACAGGGAAGGGGTAGTCACAGGAAGAGGAGGAGAACTTTGTATCGTTGGGGATTGTAATCGGGCTATGAAATCAAACATGCATAAAGGAACTTTAGAGAGTAAAATGAATCTGCTTTGTAAATTTGCCCCCAAATCACACACAGACAAAAAAAATACCAATAATAATAACAACAACATTCTCACATCTAATAGTGGCATAGTGCCTAAGGCATTTGACTGCTAACCAGAAGGCTGGAGGTTCAAATCCACCAGCCACTCCTCGGAAGGCAGGTTGAGCAATCTACTTCTGTAGTGACACCACCTCGGAAACCCAAGGAGGGGTCACTATGAGTCGGATCTGACTCGACGGCACTGAGTTTATTAACTTACTAACCTCCACTACAACTCGATAAGATAAGCAAATTATTATTCCTATATTAGAGATGGTAGCATAGTGCCTAAGGCACTTGACTGCTAACCAGAAGGCTGGTGGTTCAAACCTACCAGCCAATCCTTGGAAGGAAGATGGGGCAATCTACTTCCGTAGTGATACTGCCCCGGCAACCCAAGGAGGGGTCGCTATGAGTCGGGTCCAACTCCACGGCACGTAACAACAACAACAACATATTAGAGATGAGGAAACAGAGGCAGAGTCACACAGTGAGGAGGGGAACCTGATTGAAACCCAACCAGTTTGACTCTGGAGCCCACCTGTCTAACAACTCTGGCACCCTATACTTGAAAGCTTTCATGGGGTTCCCATACTTTTGTGACTTCCATCACAGTGCTACACCAGAAGTTACAGAGAATTTGTATGTAATGGAACCGTCTTCAGATTTTGTACATTTGTCCACTTTGCTTTGATTCTATGGGAAACAATCACAAATGTACATTCAGCAACTTGCACAAAGTCACAGGATATTTAGTAGAAAATGCCTGACTCCCAAACTTTTTCTATCGGGATAAACAATTGTTGTTGTTGTTGTTATGTACCATCAAGTCAGACCCAACTCATAGCGACCCCTCCTTGGGTTTCCAAGGCAGTATCTCTATGGAAGTAGATTGCTCAGTCTTCCTTCCGAGGAGTGGCTGTTGGGTTTGAACCTCCAGCCTTCTGGTCAGCAGTCAAGTGCCTTAGGCACTATGCTACCAGAGCTCCCAAGGGATAAACAATAGTAAATTCTAAATATTTAGCTCATCAATCTTGTCTCCTTGAGACATAACTTACATTACCAGATTCACCTTTTTGTAGCTACCTAAATTATTGTCTCAATTACTCAAAGAAAAGAACTTAGAGTTTTCAGCTAGAAACTTCAAAAGAAGATTTTACTTAAAAGCCAAATAAGAAATTAGCAAAGATCAAATCCCTACAGTGAGACAAATCAAGCTGATAACAAAGCTGACTCAACAAAATGTTTCAGGGGTCCCAGACAAATTAGCCCCATGAGAATAGTGCTGCTACCCATCCTCACCATGACTCAATATACAGAAGAAATTGATAAACTGGATAAAAGCATGAAAATGAAACACCAATAGCAAAGGGATCAATCAATATACATCATGGATTGCCCCGCCACTATTCCACTAAACTTGTCCTCTGGGAGGGGGTAAGCGGTTTCTGTCAAACCAATGGTCTTTCTTCAATCTCCTTTCTCCTTGACCTCTGGTGACTACCTCACTTTATCTAGATTGTCTTCTCCCTTGGCGTTCATGAGCCTTCCCCACTCCCAGCCTGGGTGTACACCACTCCTCCTGGGTATAATCCTCTAGCTCCACTTACTCTTCCCAGCCTGTAAAGTAGCTCTCCCCAAAATTCAGGTTTAGACTGTCTGCTCATTTCTCTCTGAATTCTTTCCCTCAAGGATCCTATCTACCCAAATGCCTGCTGCTCTGACCTCTTTTCTGAACTGTAGTCCTATGACTATTGCTGAAAGACAGTTTTACATCAATATTCTAGTATCATCTTGAGTTTACTTCAAACTCACCTCCTCAAAACTTGGCTTGACTATTCTTTCATGTTCCATCACACACACCATCCTATAGACTGAGTTAGAACCCATCATGTATGCCCTCAACACCCTGTGCACTCCTCAAATGTCACCCCGATTACCCTATAGTATAATCCTTCTCCAACTTGATTATAAACTCCTTGAGGGGTAGGAACTATATCTTACTCACCTGTATATCCCCAGGGCCTACTGTATTGTGGTGCTTAATAAAACCTGGTGAGTTTGACCAATACAGATGATCTGTTCCAGCCAAACTGGTCCACTTAGAATCTCTACCTACTTTGCATTTTCATAGTCCCCATTCCCCAGAGCAGTCCCCTCTGCATCTGCACATGTGGAAAATCCTACCCACCCTTCTCAAAACTTAGCTTCAATATCACCTGCTTCATGAAACTGTCAGGTCTCTCCATTCCAACAGGACCTCTTGCCCATACATCTTACCATGGCAGTTTACTGCGAAAACCAGCCATGTTCAAAACCAGGCTCCAGCATAAACTAGCAGTTTCCAACTTTTTTTTTCAGCTGTAAAATGAGGTCAATAATACTTCTTTTATAGAACATGGGAGAGGATTAAAGGAGAGTAAACCATCTGGAACACAGTGGATGTTCAGGAAATGTTAACTCCTCTTCCAATCATTTCCCATTTATATAACACTTAAATTGACAATATATGTCATATCTTCTCAGTTAGAAAGTAGCAACTGGTAAGATTCTTAAGGGAAGGGTCTGAATCTCACTCATCTTTCTATTTTATAAACATCTGTTAGTGTGCTTTACATAGACACAATAAAAATTGAGAACACCACAATTACAGTTAACAATGGATTTTGGCAATTAAGGATACATGGTGCCAAGACCAAAAGTGGCAATCATGAATTTTCATCCAATTTAGTTGTAGAATTAATATTACATGGCACATCTGTAATTTCACTCATGTCAAAGGCCGATTTCACCAAGTGGCAGTGCAAAGACAAATTAATTTCTCAAGGATACCAGTTAATAAGTTATCCTTGGTAATAAAATTAAAGATGACCAATATTACATGTTACAATGGATACTGGAAGGCCATACTTTTTTTTGTTCCCATGTACTTTTATGCAAAAGTTCCCTTTCTCCTCTACTTTCATTTATTATTATTATAACAGAGATCTCTTCACACCACTTGTTACCTAAAACCAGATTGAAATTTTTGTATTTTCCCACTGGGGGTAAAAATTAAAGGCTGATGCTAAAGCAAAACTCCTAAGATCAAGGTCCCTACATTTCTGATAATCATAGGTAAAATCTATCAAAACATATCTTCAATTAAAAAAAAATTTCTTTCCAAAAAGCTTTCATTAATATCAAGGTTTCAACAGCCTCACTGAACTTACTGAAATCTTTTTTTTTTTTTCCTATCCTGATTTATCATAGTTGCCCTTTATTGTATGTTATCTTCATTGAGGATCAATTCCCATGGTTGGAATTTTTTTTATTTTCTTTTAACTACTGCCCTGCTTGCATGTATGAACAGGTTGGAGGAACTGTGAGTTGTTGGGTAGTAACCTCAATCCTGGCAACCAGTTCTTCATTAGCACACCCAAACACATTCCCTGTCCTTGAAGAAACTATTTCTATAGTTTTCATAAGATGGAATGTGCAGCTATAAATCTGATTTAAAAAAACAATTCATAACCAAAGAGTGTGTGTCAAAGACATTACCCTTTCAACATTTTCACAATTCCAAGTTATTTTTGCTTTGTTTTTTCTCATGTGGAGAAGTTTATAGTAAGAAATAGAGACATTCAGTTCTATCAGACCAGATCCACTGTTAAATAGAGCAGAGATTATATGACTACACATTGATATAGTAAGAAAAACCCAAAAGTCAGGTCTAATCCCAGCTCAACAACTTATTATATGTCTTTAGGCAAAACCATAACCTCTTTCATCTTCAACTTCCTCTTCAGGTTGTTTCAGAGATTATAAAATGACAAGATCACAAAAGGCACTATATAAATGCAAATTATGTGTGTGTGTGTGTGTGTATGTGAATGATAGAAATACCAGTCTATATAAGATTGAAAATAATTTTATATCATACATTCCAGCCCCAATTTAAAAAATTAAAATTAGATGCTTAAAACAGACCATTTGTTTTATCAAATTCTGTACTCAGTATTTCCAAGGAAGTGTGTTTTCTACTGAGAAACAGAATCTGGCTCAGGAATATATATGCACAGTTTAAGTAATAATCTTTGGAGCAAATAGTATTCCTTAGTCTGGATACCAGGGACTGCCAGAAGAACGAACAAATCTGTCTTGGAAGAAGTACAGCCAGAATGCTCCTTAGAGGTGAGAATGGTCAGGCTTTGTCTCATGGATTTTGGTCATGATGTCCGAAGGGACCAGTCCCCAGAAAAGGATATCCTGCTTCGTAAAGCAGAGGGTCAGCGAAAAGGGGGAAGACTCTCAAGGAGATGGACTGACACAGTGGCTGCAACGATGGACTCACGCATAGCAAAGACTGTGAGGCTGGCACAGGACTGGGCAGTGCTTTCTTTGTTGTACAGAGGGTCGCTGTGAGTCAGAGCCAACTGAGCAGCACTTAACCACACCACAGTCTGGATTTATATGTTCTCAGGCACATCTTTTACTGGCAATCATATCTAAATTCTCCCTTTTCAGTTAATCAGAACTCAGGGTAAAAAAGGCCTAGAAGTTATTTCTTCATATCTTATGCTAAGAATTTCTGCATTACAGTTTTCATTAAAGCCTTTACTGTGCTGAGGTTTACAGTCCAAAAACCTTCAGGATCATTTTGTGATTGTAGATTTTTTGATGTTAAAAATAATGGCATCATTAAATCACAAGAGTCCTCAAACATTATTCACTTGCAATTTCCTAGGCAAAATATCAATATACACTGATTGTTCAAATAAATTAAAAGATTCTTTAATATGTACAAACAGTTCCTAAATAATGGCATCAGTAAATCACAAGATTCCTCAAACATTATTCACTTGCAATTTCCTAGGCAATATATCAATATACACTGATTCTTCAAATAAATTAAAAGATTCCTGAATATGTATAAACATTTCCTAAATTGGGCTTTTATGGCTTCAATTAACTTTTTATATGCAGCATCATTTGAACACTAATTAATCTGCTTATTTTTTAAAAAACTTTCTTTGAGGGTATTTACAGTTTTCTACAAGATCCTTATCACAGCATGACATTGGCAGACTTTGTGCTATTTATTGCTCCAATACATTAAAACTGTTTAAAATATGAATTTGGAAAATCTTATTTTAGCTATAGTTTTATAGGTAAAATTCTTTCTTATCAAAATGTGCAAACATTCTGAGCAACCTGAATGCTGAGAAAAAGGAATTTTAACAGTTGCTTAATGTTCTTAAAAGGTGACAAAGTATAATGCAAGACATGCTCATCTGAACTCCACCCATTTTCAGTTTCATCACAGCAAATCTCCTGTTTGTTCTTAGGGCAAATTCAAAATCATACATATTGGGATTGGTTATTAATGAAGATAATTTATGCAATCATAAGCCAAAGATGCTAAGTTGACAAAAAGAAAACTATGCCAGTAAGCAAACCCTAACGCACATGGGACACACCCTCTCAGTATATAAGGGCTTGACACTGCCCTTGGATAGCAACACTTCCTGGGCTCAACTCAACAGCATCACCATGTCTGTTCGATACAGCTCAAGCAAGCAATACTCTTGCTCCCGTAGTGGAGGAGGAGGAGGAGGAGGAGGAGGCGCAGTGTCATCTCTCAGAGTTTCAAGCTGCAAGGGTGGAGGATTTAGCTCAGGAGGGTTCAGTTCTGGCTCTTGTAGCCGGGGAAGCTCTAGTGGAGTCAGCTTTAGGGGCTCCTCAGGTGGCTATGGGGGAGGACTAGGAGGAGGCTCTGGTGGAGGTGGCTTTTGTGGAAGCTTTGGGGGAGGCAGCAGCTTTGGGGGAGGCAGCAGCTTTGGTGGTGGCTATGGCGGAGGCAGCTTTGGTGGCGGCTATGGTGGTGGCGGCTTTGGTGGTGGCGGCTTTGGTGGAGGCAGCTTTGGTGGAGGCAGCTTTGGAGGAGGTGGCTTTGGAGGAGGTGGCTTTGGTGGTGGATTTGGAGGAGATGGTGGCCTTCTCTCCGGGAATGAAAAGGTAACCATGCAGAATCTAAATGACCGCCTGGCTTCCTACTTGGACAAAGTCCGGGCTCTGGAAGAATCAAACTATGAGCTAGAAGGCAAAATCAAGGAGTGGTATGAAAAGCATGGCCACTCAGGCCAGCGAGAGCCTCGTGACTACAGCAAATACTATAAAATCATAGAAGATCTTCAAGACCAGGTAAGGGGCATTTTTAAACCCAAATTTAAGCCTATTCACTAATATAATTCAGATAGATGAATCTTAAATTAAGCAAAATGTAGCTGTTTACTGTGTTTCACCAATGTTCTTTTTTTTTTCCTTCCAAAAATAATCTAGTCTTACAAAAAAATGAGTACTTGTGAGGGTATGCCCATGGCAGTCTAACATGGGGGTTGTTTGTCTTGTAAGATAGTTAATTACTGAAAATGTTTTAGGTTTTAATGAGTGCATAATGAGTCCACAGTTAAAGTACACTAGATCATTTACAAATTTAAGAACTGAAAGAATTATTGTGTCAGAAATTATTCAGATTTATAAGTGCACCTACTTTGTAGCAGTTTGGAAGGAGCTCTGGTAGCACAGTGCCTAAGGCATTTGACTGCTAACCAGAAGGCTGGCAGTTCAAACCCACCAGCCACTCTGCAGAAGGATGAATGGGCAATCCACTTCTGTAAAGATTTACTGCCTAGGAAACCCAAATGGGGTCACTTTGAGTCGGAATCAACTTGATGGCACTGAGTTTGGTTTCTATTATTATTATTATTTATAATAAGTCAAACCAAAGGCAGGTGTCAGTCAGTTAAATACATGCCAAAATACAAGGAAATAATGGAGTGTAACAAAGGTAGACACGCTGGCAAGAGTGCATGTATATCATTCCAGTTAGTGATCAGAAAGAGATGACAAGATAGAATAGAAGGGTATAGAAACTTGAAGAGAACAAACTATTTCAATTTGAGCATATAGGTAAGCCTGCAATATTTTCTACTTAATATAAAACTTTCTGAAAGAATTTGTAAGAGAAAAGCACAAAGATGTAGGGCCTCTATGGCTCTATAAAAGCCATATCTGTATCTGACCTTTTTTTAAAAAAAAAAAACTGTGCCTTTCCCTCCAGATCATCTCTCTAACAACTGACAATGCCAAAATCCTGCTCCAGATTGACAATGCCAGGCTGGCAGCCGATGACTTCAGGCTGAAGTAAGCACAGAGTGGTACAACATTGTCATAACAGATACATCAACTGTTTTTCACAATGGCTTTGGATGCTCCACAACAGCATTTATATTTTTCTGAATTCACTCAAAGTTAAATATATTGTAGTTGTCTGAGAAACAGTCAATTTCAATATTACTTATTTGACAATATTAAAGGAAGAAAGTGCATTGAAAGTAACTGCTAAGTTTCTCTGCATTAAACCACTAATATTTCTATATAAATTAGTATATGATTAATGTTGCAATGACATAAAATCAACTCTACCTTAACTTTTAAACAATCTCTGCCAAGATACACTTCCCTCCATAAGTTATACCTACTATTTTTATCATGCTTGTTTCAGGTATGAGAATGAGGTAACCCTACGCCAGAGTGTGGAGGCCGACATCAACGGCCTGCGCCGGGTGCTGGACGAGCTGACCCTGACCAAATCCGACCTGGAGATGCAGATCGAGAGCCTGACAGAAGAGCTGGCCTACCTGAAGAAGAACCATGAAGAGGTGATGCACAAGTTAGACTTCCTCTAGCCAAAATAGGGCTCGTTGTGGTCACTGTGACATCATTAAATTTTTCTGTCCCTTGCACAGCAAATGAAAGACCTTCAGAATGTGTCTACTGGTGATGTGAACGTGGAAATGAATGCTGCCCCAGGTGTCGATCTGACTGAACTTCTGAATAACATGAGAAGCCAATACGAACAACTTGCTGAACAAAACCGCAAAGACGCTGAAGCCTGGTTTAATGAAAAGGTAATCCTCCTTCAGAGTGAAGCCCAAGGAGGTTTTGTTATCACTTCAGAATTTTCTCATCTTTCCCTCTGTTTTTTAATATTCTAGAGCCGGGAACTGACTACAGAAATCGACAGTAACATTGAACAAATATCCAGCTATAAAACTGAGATTACCGAATTGAGACGCACCGTTCAAGGTTTGGAGATCGAACTACAGTCGCAATTGGCCCTGGTATGCTAATAACGCTTTCTTGAAATGACTTCAACTTTATTATATAAACTTTTATGTAAACATATGAATAGCAACAATAAGACATGCAACATAAAAGGGAAATGCAGAGTTAGGGTAAGAAAGTAGAAATAAAACTGGAATTGTTTGTTAAGAGGCTGGAGGGGAGGAATATTAGCATTGACCTGAAAGTGCTGAGACTGAAATGCTGTCATTAGACATAAAACACAATTTCTACTCATTTTCTTTATCTGCCCATATTTGTTACTTCATTGAACTCAATTGAACAACGGGACCACTAAGCCACAGTATTTTCTATTTTCTCTTCTCAGAAACAATCCCTGGAAGCCTCCTTGGCAGAAACCGAAGGCCGTTACTGTGTGCAGCTGTCACAGATTCAGTCCCAGATCAGCGCCCTGGAGGAACAGCTGCAGCAGATTCGAGCTGAAACCGAGTGCCAGAATGCCGAGTACCAACAACTCCTGGATATTAAGATCCGACTGGAGAATGAAATTCAAACCTACCGCAGCCTGCTAGAAGGAGAGGGAAGGTAAACTAGGGGAAAACAAATCCCAAGCTATGTTTTTACCTGATATCCCCCAGGGCAAGGTTTCTCCAAAACCACAAGGAGTCTGAGTACAAAAAAAAAGGCGTATGCAACCAGCCTTAAATTCTCATGACTTTGAAGCTGTGTATACAAAACCATTTCTAAGGGTGAATTTAATATGCACATTTTATAGGGTTGTTTTTTCTCAACACATGCCCCGCTTATTTTCTAAAGTAACGATAAGCTCACTGTCTACCAGTATTTGAGTTAACTAAATGTGACTGTCCCTCTCCGCAGTTCCAGCGGCGGGCGCGGCGGCGGCCGCGGGGGCGGAAGTTCCGGTGGCAGTTACGGAGGAAGTTCCGGTGGTAGTTACGGAGGCAGTTCCGGCGGCGGCGGCGGCGGCGGCAGCTACGGCGGTGGAAGCTCTGGAGGCGGTGGCTACGGCGGCTCTAGTGGCGGCGGTTCCGGCGGCGGTCAGGGAGGTGGATACGGCGGCGGCGGCAGCAGCTCCGGCGGCGGCCAGGGCGGAAGTGGAGGCTACAAGAGTTCCTCCTCTGCGTCTGGTGGAGAGTCCCCAACAAAAGGACCAAGGTCAGCAGAAACTAGCTGGGGTAATCAAAATCAGTTTTAATTTTCTGTGGTGATTCTGTTGCTTTTGAAGCTCTGTAACTGTTCTTAAAATACCAGAATTTTAGAGAAGATTCCTACTTGCATTTATTTGAAACTATATCCTGACACCAATCTTGAAAGAACGATAGGGAAAAAAAAAAACCTCACTGCAGTAGAGTCTGTTCCGATTCATAACGACCTGTCCTTGGGTTTCCGAGGCAGTATCTCTGCGGAAGTAGATTGTCCAACCTTCTTTCCGAGGAGTGGCTGGTGGGTTTGAACCACCAGCTTTCTTGGTTAGTAGTTAAGCGCTACGCCACCAGAGCTCTTTAAATGCTGCTCCTTAAGCATTGCTTGAATTTTTTTTAAAGCAGTGTAAAAAGTTGCGTTTCTTTTCTTTTCATTTAATGTAGTTTAAAAAGGGGGGAAAAAGCATTTAGTTGTTAATTAGTAAAGATTCCTATACAGCGTTTAGTCTAAATTCCAAATTATTTTTTCATTATTTACTTACAGATACTAACAAGACCAGAGTAATCAAGACAATTATTGAAGAGGTGGCACCTGATGGTAGTGTCCTTTCGTCTATGGTTGAATCAGAAACCAAGAAACACTACTATTAAGCCTCATCGAGAGGAAAGAGTCTCCCTTCACACAGGCCATTAGGTGGAAAACAAAATCTCCAAGAAAACACTTCAGTCTTAATGGTCTATGGAAACAGGTTTACTCCTTGGAAATAAGTTGTCTAAAATGTGGTTCATGGTTTCTGTATTTCTTCTTCTCACTTTACCAGAAAGTGTTCTTTAAAGAAAAACTTTATATTCTCGTTTACTGATGAATTTCAATAAACTTTCTTACTGATGCAAACTATCCGAGTTGGTCAGAATTATCTTTATCTTCGATAATAATTTTAGCATTAAAGATTAGCAAATGATAGCATTTGAAGGTTGATTTATCCAGTCTTCCAACTGAATTACTGTTGTTAGGGTTTCCCTGAAGTTTTTAAATCTTATTTGCAGAGACTGTTTTAAGATCACTGAGTAAGAAGTCTATGAGTTGCCAGTCTTTCTTTCGTAAAGATACATAGTATGTGGAAAGCTCACAGCTCTCTGGCTTCAAATTGTTTTGTTCCTAGAAATTTTGAAATACCCAGAATAAGACCCCCAAAATAAAATTAATTGGAAATTTCACATTTTCCAATTACAATTGGAAATTACTTCTCACAATTACTTCTCACATTGCCCTGTGCCTATTCTCTTTCCATTACTTTATTGCTTCTGGCCAATTGTTGGATGACCTTAAGAAATATCTCCTAATACTAACCAACCCAGTAAAATTATTTCATCCACACCTGAATTATTTGGTGTCATATCAAGTGAACTTGAGAAGCACTGCCAAGGATATGGTGATATCAACATGACCAAAAGAATACCTCTAGATCCCTGCCTTGCCCAGCCCTGCCTACTGTTTAGTTCTGAAAACCTGGTAATTACAGTCAGCCCATTCACACATCCCTTAGCCAATAAGTTAGTCTATGTCCCTAAGACTGTAGCTTATCTTTGTTGGTGAATCCTGGATTACCTATGTCCACCAAGTAGCAGCCTTCTTTAGTATCTTCCTTCTTTGAGCTCCAGTTTTCCCAGGACCTGAGCCCTAATCACCAGGCCATTTGTGTGGGACTCTCTCTGCCAGGTAGACCCTACCCTCTGTACTCTAAATTGATGACAAGCCCTATTTCAGTGGAGATATACTTCCCTATAATCAAGTGTCCAAAACCTACGTAGCAGCAAATACTACAACTCAGAAACTCTAGCCACTATTTCCCCAATTCCATTTATGTGCTCCCCTCTCTGGATATCTGTAACAGCCACTCTTTTTGAACAGATACTTCACCAAAGAAGATATACAAATGGTAAATTAGCATATGATAATATGCTCAATAGTTTTTAGGGAAGTACATATTAAAAGCAATAAGATACCACTATACCACTATTAAGGAGCTCTGGTGGTACTGTGGTTAAGGCATTGGGCTGCTAACTGAAAGTTCCACAGTTCAAACCCCCTGGCCACTCTGAGGGAGAAAGACAAGGCAGTCTGCTTCTGTACAGATTTACGGCCTTGGAAACCCAATAGGGGTCACTGTGAGTCAGAATTGACTTGATGGCAGTGGACTGGATTTGGTTTATACAACTATTAGACTAAAACATAATTTAACTGACAATCCTAAATGTAGGAGATGATGCAGAGCAACTGGTACTCTCATACGTTGCTGATGATACAAAATTGTGGTTTCATAGTTTCTTATAAAGTTAAACATACACTTAACGGATGACCCAGCAATCCTACTTCTAGATATTTACTCAAAAGAAATGAAAATGTATTTCTACATAAATACCTGTCCAGGAATGTTTAGAGCATATTTATTCATTATCTCACCAAGCCTGGAAACAACCCAAATGCCCATCAACTGAATGAGGGGAAAAAAAATACAATACATCAATTAAATGAAATACTTCTTAGTAATAAAGTACACAACATGATTTAAATTCAAAGGCAGCATGCTAAGGAAAAGAAGCTGGGTTCAAATGACTAAATACTGTATCTATTTATATGAAATAGTGGAAGAGTTCAAACTACAGGACTAGAAAACAGATCAGTACTGGGGGGGAGTTGGTGAAGAGAATATTTCTACAAAGGAATGCAAAAGAACTTCTTGGAATGATAGAAATGTTCTATATCTTATTTCTGATGGTGGTCATACTACTGAATTTGTTGTCAAAATTAATACAACAGTACACCAAAAAAAGTAAAATTTTATGTACATTATACATCAACACTTTTTTGCAAGACCAACTTACTCATTGCAAATACCTTTCGACAGCAACATAAAGAGTGACTACACATGGACCTCACTAGATGGAATACACAGGAATCAAATAGACTACATCTATTGAAAGAGATGATGGAGAACCTCAATATTGTCAGAACGAAGCCAAGTGCCAGTTGTGGAACAGACTATCAATTGCTCATATACAAGTTCAAGTTGAAGCTGAAGAAAATTAAAGAATGTCCACAAGAGCCAAATTACGGGCTTGAGTATATCCCCTCTGAATTTAGAGATGATCTCAAGAATAGAGTTGATGCATTAAACACTAATAATTGAAGACCAGATGAGTTGTGGGATGACATTAAAGACATTATAAATGAAGAAAGCAAAAGGTCATTACAAACAAAAAAAGGACAGAAAGAAAAGACCAGTATAGATGTCAGAAGAGACTTGCTCTTGAACATAGAGTAGCTAAAGAGAATGGAAGAAATGATGAAGTCAAAGAGCTGAACAAGATTTCAAGGGTGGCTCTAGAAGACAGAGTGAAATATTATAATGAAATGTGCAAAGATCTGGAATTAGAAAACAAAAGGGAAGCTTTTGAGGCTGAAAAAAATGAAACAAATTCAAGCCTCAAGTTACACTATTGAATGATTCCATGGGCAAAATACTGAATGACACAGAATGCATCAAAAAAAATATAGAAGGAATACACAGAGTCACTGTACCAAAAAGAATTGGTCAATGTTCCACCATTTCAGGAGGTAGCATATGATCAAGAACCAATAGCACTGGAGGAAGAAGTCCAAGCTGCATTGAAGGCATTGGCAAAAAATCAAGGCTCCAGAGACTGACAGAATGCCAAATGAAATGTTTCAACAAACATGCAATACTGGAGATGCTCACTCATCTATGCCAAGAAATTTGGAAGACAGCTATCTGGCTGACTGGAAGAGATCCCTATTTGTGCCCATTCCAAAGAAAGACGATCCAACAATGCAGAAATTATTGAACAATATCATTAATATAATACACAACTAAAATTTTGCTGATCATAATTCAAAAATGGTTGCAACAGTACATCAATGGAAACTGCCAGAAATTCAAGCTAGATTCAGAAGAGGACTTGGAACAAGGAATATCACTGCTGATGTCACATGATCTTGACTGGAAGCAGAAAATATCAGAAGAATGTTTACTTGTGTTTTATTGACTATGCGAAGGCCTTCAACTGTGTGGATGATAACAAATTATGGATAGCATTGCAAAAAATGGGAATTCCAGAACACTTCTTTGTGTGCATGTGGAAACTGTACACAGACCAAGAGGCAGTCGTTTGAACAGAGAAATGAGTTCAAACATAGCAACGATTGTGAGGATCACACAGGACCAGGCAGTGTTTTGTTCTGTTGTACACAGGGTTTCTTTGAGTTGGAACTGAGTCAACAGCACCTAACAACAATACCTCAATAAATCTGGCTTTAAAAACAAAATACAATGAATGGACATCAGCTTTATATTTTTCTAATGCATTAAATGTGGTTAAGCTGTTTTTCAGCTTAAAAAATATGAAGTTTGTATTTGGGATTGTAGAGTATGAAAATCCCTTTATAACAAATAATATGTTGTTGTTATGTGCCATCGAGTTGGACCCAACTCATAGCGACCCCTCCTTGGGTTTCTGAGGCAGTATCACTACGGAAGTAGATTGCCCAACCTATAGTACATATAAATTGTTTTCTTATAATGAATACTTTAATGAACACATTTCAGAAAATATTCTCAATCTATAGACCCTAGATATTAATTAAACTAAACCATAGCCTGTCTATAATCACAGAAAGTTAAACTTGTGCAGGTTCTTATTATAAAGAAAAAATGTAAAGAAAAGTTGTAACACACAGTCTTTAAAACTTCTCCTCCTGGCTCTCCTAGAATTGTATTTGGTAGTTGGTTTGGGAATTCTGATGAGTAATGTTTGGATGATGGAGTTGTTGGTTGTGGCAAGAAAAACAGGGAGTTGGATAATTGCTACTTGATGTCAAGCCAAAAGAAATATGAAGACTTTGCCACATGTCTCCTCCTCTCATTTAGGTGTATTCTAAGCCTTCACTCTGGCCCTGTGTTGATATTTCTCCAGTTTGAAACTAATGAAATAAAACTCTCACTACCACACATCCCTCATTCCTTTTCACTCATTTCTCCCCAAGCCTATCCATCAACTTTCTGCCTTTTTAACAACTGGAATTCATATAAATTAGCTTTGTTGTTGTTGTTGTTGTTGTTATGTGCCGTCGAGTAGGCCCCAACTCATAGCGACCCCTCCTTGGGTTTCCAAGGCAGTGCTTAGCAAAGACTGTAGCTCACAGTGGGCACTAAAATATTGGCTGATCATTCAATCAACAGTATTAGGCACTGTGCCAGGCAATATGGATAAAATAAAGAAGAAAGCACAAGCCCTCAAAAAGCCCATACCAAAACCAAACCCACTGCCATTGGGTCAGTTCTGACTCATAGCAACCCTATAAGCAGTGGAAATAGACAAATACACAGACAACAGAATGGAAAGGACTGCACAGAAGTAAGCCTCGGTTGCCATTGGAGTTTTAAAATGCAATGACACTCCCCAAACAATTGAAGTTATCCCTAGTAACCTGTGCATTCTGAACTACCTGCAGAGTTTTATACACACATTCTAATTAAACTTTATTATTTCATTGTTTCTTTCATTCATCCTGTTGGTAGAGCTTATTACCGTCTTCAAAAGTTAGGGCAAAGGCCAAACTGTCACATCTTGGTAGGGACACCTTGCTTTGCAGTGTTTATTTGTAAAACTGTCACATCTTGGTAGGGACACCTTGCTTTCCAGTGTTTATTTGTAGAAAATACATTAGAAAGAGGGGTAACGTGAATTAATCCCAGTGGATTCCCACTCTGCCTTGATTAGGGGAAAAGCCATTTAAACAGTTACAAGATTCAAATGTGCCTAAATACTGCATAGGATTTTTAAAGGGTTTCCAAGGCGATATCACTACAGAAGTAGATTGCCCAATCTTCCTTCCGGGGAGTGGCTGGTGGGTTTGAACCACCAGCCTTCTGGTTAGCAGTCAGATGCCTTAGGCACTATGGCACCAGAGCTCCCAAGTATATATATCAGAATGTTAAAAATATAAGATACTTAGGTACCAATTTGACAAAAAGCATACAAGATCTCTACAATAAAAATGAACAAAATATTGCTGATAGCAAATAAATCTGAATTTAAAAAGAGATATACTTTGCATGTGGATTGAATGATTCATTGTAGTTAATTAAGATGTCAATTCCTTCAAGGATATCTATAGCTTTAACACAATCCAAATATATTTTTCATAGAAATTGATAAGCTGATTCTAAAATTTATATAAAACTGCAAAGAATCTAAAATTACTAAAACAATCTAGAAAAATAAGAACAAAATCAGAAGCTTTCCCTTACCTGACTTCAAGACTGGTCATAAAGTTATAGTATCAAGACAGCGTAGTAGTGGCATCAAGTTAGACAAATATGAAATAGAATAGAGAGGTCAGAAACAGACTCACACTTAGGAAGTAAATTGATTTTCAATAAGGTACCACAGCAATTCAACAATGGCAAAGAAAGTCTTTTCAAAACATGGCACTATAACAACTGATAACCATATGGGGGAAAATTAATCTAAAATGTATCATAAACATACACATAAGCATGATGGCCCTCGAGACCAGAACTATATGGTGCCTGGCTACCAATGCCAACCACTCAGGAAAGGATCAAATCTGGAGATCCTGGATAGAGTGGGAGGAAAAACGTAGAACAAAATCCAAAAACTTAATAATGACCAGAATTACTGGTCGGATGGAGTCTGGTGAGACCCTAATACTATGGCCCTGGGATATATTCTGGGCCTGGAATAAAACTCACTCCAGGGGCTGGCTCTCAGCCCAATAGTAAACAAGATGTACACACAGACCACTCAACCCAGGGTGACACACCCATATACTCTATGGAGATGCATCCCTTGGAGCAATTGACCATGGGGCACCAGAGGGGCAACATTCACAAGGAGGAAATGCAGGACACACAGGAGTGCATAACTATGAGGGGCACGGTGTGTGTGTGTGTGTGTGTGTGTGTGTTACTGGGCAGGGAAAGAAAAAATATAGTCTATCATAAGCATAAACATAAAATGCAAAACTATAAAGCTTATGAAGCAAACATAAAAGAATGTCTTCATGACTTTTACAAAAAAAAAAAAAACCATTGCCATCAAGACTATGTGGACTCAGAGAGTTCTGGCAAGATGGCAGACTAGGCAGAAAGACTGCACAGACCCTCCTCAACAAAGAAAAGGGAAACCAATTAACACAGACACAGAAGATAATCCTGGAC
>NW_006921672.1:9236049-9238784 GCF_000298275.1 Orycteropus afer afer | reverse complement strand
GCTCAAGTATAGCAGGGATTGTGGGGCTGGCGTGGGATTGGGCAGTGTTTCGTTCTGCTGTGCATGGGGTTGCTATGAGTCGGAAATGACTCGACGGCACTTAACAACAACAACAACAACAACATCTGGAAATGAAATTCATAGATAATACAACCTTTCTATCTGCAGTTTTCTACACATGTATGTATTTCATATATATGCACATATATGTGTGTATATATATTTAAAATAATAACTGTAAATGTAGAAAGAAAAACAGGAAAGTTACTTAGAATTATTTACATGTTCGACCACATTACTATACAGGAAAGCATAATGTAGTCAAATGACTGCACCTATATCCAGAATCAATGTGAATGCAACAGTTACCAATGAAGACTCATAAAATATTATTAGGCCTTTTGTTAACTAAATATCATGAGCAGCAATGCTGTCAATGATGGGACTTTGCAAACTCTTAAATAAAGTGCAGGACAAAATAAAGCACAAATTTCTCTTGATTTACATAGTTAGATTCCTGGAAAATTCAATTATGGCCATACAAAAATTATCAGAATTAGTTTCCAGATTCAGATAACTGTGAACAGGATTTTTTCATCTTCATGGATATACCATGTTGTTGTTGTTGTTGTTATGTGCCATCGAGTGGGACTCAACTCATAAAGACCCCTCCTTGGGTTTCTGAGGCAGTATCACTATGGAAGTAGATTGCCCAACCTTCCTTCCGAGGAGTGGCTGGTGGGTATGAACCGCCAGCCTTCTGGTTAGCAGTCAAATGCCTTAGGCACTACGCCACCAGAGCTCCTGGATGTACCATAGGAGGTTCAAAAGTCATGTGGCACACAAGACATTTCATTGCTAGGCAGGGAACCACGCATTTCAGGACCTTTGTCTCTCCTCACACATATACCCATCCCCCATGCCAGTAATACCTCCTGTCATTGTGATGAATAGCACACCCACGCATACATCCAAAATGTACCCTAGGGGGAAGTACTCCTTCAACTGCGATTGAGAACTAGGTTTTCATTTCTTGTGTCTCAATTGTTCCCATAGGAAAAAACTTGTCAGCATGCGTTTCCCTGCAACCAATTTGGGCAGTAAAAAAAACTGGATTGTAATCCTGGTGAGAAGAAAACCATGTCTGCCTTACTCATCTCTGAATCCCCAACCTCCAACATAGTGTCCAGCATAGAAATAGCTAAGGTTTAATAAATATATTGGTTAAGTGAATGACCAAATGGGTGAGCCACCTTCAAGCAAATACACGACCTATAAGACCACCAGGTCAAATTCAAAGACTCTGGGGTTAAAGGGATGGAAAAAAGAGGCCTCCTACTATCCAGTGTCTCCCTTGTGCCAGGCACTGGCTAGCTCTCCATCTTCATTATTTCTTTCATGGTAAATAGCAACACTCTGTTATAGGCTGCCCCCAGCCTTTGGGAAGAATGCCCTCATTCAGTTACTTATCCTTCAGCAGGTGCACCCCATAACCGCAACTCACTCTACAGCAGGTGATTGTAGGACATGGGACACTGGAACGTGATCAGTGAGGACACTTCCAAGTGCAAATCTGGGGAGTGCCACTCAAATGCCTTTTCATTCACTGGGGCTACATATTCTCTTGTTTCTCAGGGATTAAGAGACAAAATAATGACTGAGATTGGCAACTCTCTTCAGTAGCTCAATAAAAAGCTTCAAATGCTTGCAAAGAGAACCCTCCACCATGGTTATTGTTTTGAGGTGCCAGCAAGTAGATTTCAACTCATAGTGACCCCATGTGACAGAGTGGAACCGCCCCAAGGGTTTTCTAGGCTGCAGTCTTCATGGGAGCAGATCAACAGGTCTTTTTCCTGTAGAGGCACTGGGTGAGCTCAAACTGCCAACCTTTCAGTTAGAAGCCAGGGTTCTAATCACCAGGGTTCCTTCCACCATGATTAGAGCAGAGAAAAGGTGAAGAAGTAGCTGTAATCAGAGAGAGGATGGAGCTGCTTAACCACATCTAGGGCTTGGTGCACAGTTGAGCACCACCAAAGAAACAGTTTAAGAACAATTATTGGGAGAAAGGGAGGGATTTGGAGTCCCTGAGACTTTAATGGAATGGATCTCACCTTCACTTGATTACAGCAGCGAAGACCTTATGTCCAAATAAGGTACCAGGGTTAGGACTTTAACATATCTTTCTGGAGCACACAATTCAACCCACAACAGCTTCCCATTTTGCTCAGGATCAAATTTGAAAACCCCTAACCTGGTCCAATAAGGCTCTTCACAGGCAGCCCCTGGTGTCCTCTCTCCTTGCACACTCAACACCAGCAGATACTGGTCTTCCTCCAGTCCTTGAAGGCACCACTTTCTTCCTTCCTCAGGCTACATACATTTCTTCTCTAGCAACACCCCCCATAGGGCCCCTATGCCCCTTTATCTGGTAATCACTTTCTCATCTGCTTGATATCATTTCCTTAAAAAAGATTTGTTGTTGTTGCTGTTGTTATGTGCCGTCGAGTCGTATCTGACTCATAGCGACCCCTTCTTGAGTTTCCGAGGCGGTATCACTGCGTAAGTCGACTGCCCAATCTTCCTTCCAACGAATGGCTGGTGGGTTTGAACCACTAGCCTTCTGGTTAGTAGTCAAATGCCTTAGGCACTACGCCACTGGAGCTCCCATGATACCTATAGATTCCCTCTTTAATGAATAACATATTTCTTAAAAAATTAACATCAGAATTTCTATG
>NW_006921672.1:9226813-9234843 GCF_000298275.1 Orycteropus afer afer | reverse complement strand
GGGTTCATATTTGTTGTCTGTACTGCCCATGTATTGAGTTTTACTTTTCTACCTAATTTTTAAGATAGTTAAACTATACTGAAAGGAATGTTGCACTGAGTCAGAAGACTCATTCTGAACCTGACTCACCCAGTTTTGTGCTCTGTATCCTTTAAAACAGGCAAAGGAAATCTCTCTCTCTTCCTAACTCCCAGGCTCTTTGCAAGGTTCAGATGATACATCAGTTGCCTTCGGAGTGGATTCCGACTCAGGATGCTTCACAGGGTTTTCAATGGAGGATTTTTTGGAAATTGCCAGATCTTTCTCCCAAGGAGCCTCTGGGCCAACTCAACTGCCAACATTTCAGGTAGCAGCTGAGCACACTGACTGTTTGCACGGCCTTGTGCAAGCTATAAAACCAAAAACGGGGACTCCAACCCATGGTGAGCCCATTTGTTACAGAACTGTTGCATAGGGTTTTCTTTTGTCTGTGATCTTTACAGAAGCATTTCTTTCTGCAGCGGAGCCCCTGGGGGGGTCTGAAGAGTCAACCTTGAGGGTAGCAGCCAATTTACAAAATGCTTATGCCATCCAGGTCCTTTGAAATCTGTAAAGCACCATATAAATGGAGGACATGTCTTCCTGCTCATCTTGATTTGTAACTTCAGAAAATGTTGGGTTGCTTCTAAGCAGAGGTTTAATAGTTTCCGGCTGAGGTGTGAGACTGTTAGACTGAAGTGGAGGACCAGTCCCAAGCACAGAAGGAGCACATTCATTTGAAGGCAAATGCTGCCACCTGGTGGAAATGGAAGGAGAGGGGCAAGTGTAGTTGACAACCTCTGGTCAGGAGCCAGGATGACAGGTGCTGCTGAAAAGAGGAGAATTGACTTGTTTCAAACGTATGATTTTTAAACAAGTGACTTGTTTACTGTTGTAAAAATGTTCTTTTGGAAATATTCTATTCACATACACAGGCTGTAGACATGTGACACCAAAAACCTACTGGTCTAATTAGTTGTTGTGGTTAGGTGCCATCAAGTCGGTTCCAACTCATAGCAGCCCTGTGTACAACAGAATGAAACTCTGCCCAGTACCACACCATCCTCACAATCATTGCTATGTTTGAGCCCATTGTTGCAGCCACTATGTCAGTCCAGCTCATTGACAGTCTTCCTCTTTTTCACCGACCTTCTACTTTACCAAGCATGTCTTTCTCCAGGGACTTGTCCCACTTGAGAAGTCCTGCCATCCTCACTTCAAAGGAGCATTCGGGTTGTACTTCTTCCAAGGCAGATTTGCTTGTTCTTCTTATATTCCATGGTATCTGTAATATTCTTCACTAACACTACAATTCAAATGCTTCAGTTCTTCCGTCTTCCTTATTCATGATACAGCTTTTATATGCCTATGAGGTGACTGAAAATACCACGGCTTGGGTCACATGCACTTTTGTATCAAAGCTATATCTTTTATTTTTTCTTTTTTAACACTTTGAAGAGCTCTTTTGTAGCAGATTTGCCCGATGCAATACGTTGTTGAATCTTGTCTGCTGCTTCCATGGGCATTGGTTGCAGATCCAAGTGAAATGAAATCCTTGACAACTTCAATCTTTTCTCCACTTGATGTTGCTTACTGGTTCAGTAGTGCAGATTTATTTTTCTTTATGTTGAGGTATAATCCATACTGAAGACTATAGTCTTTGATCTACATCAGTAAGTGCTTCAAGTCCTCTTCACTTTCAGCAAGCAAGGTTGTGTCATCTGCATATTTCAGGATGTTGATGAGTCTTCCTCCAATCATGATGTCGTGTTCTGAGATTATTTTCTCAGCATACAGATTGAATAAGTATGGTGAAATGATATAACCCTGATGCACACCTTTCCTGATTTTAAACTATGCAGTATCTTCTTGTTCTGTTCAAACAACAGCATCTTGCTCTGTGTCCAGGTTCCTCATAAGCACAATTAAGTGTTCTGGAATTCTCACTTTTCACAATGTTATCCATAATTTCTTATGATCCACACAGTCAAATGCCTTTGCATAGTTGATAAAACATAGGTAAACATTTTCTGGTGTTCTCTGCTTACGGCCAAGATTCTGCGTTCACATCCTCTTCTGAACCTGGCTTCAATTTGTGGTGGTGGTTTCCTGCCAATGTACTGCTGGAACCTTTTTTAATTATCTTCAGCAAAATTTTACTTGCGTGGAACTCTCTCCAAACCCTTTTGACTAACACAAACTATTGTGATCTAGCTCCTTTCTGTCTTGACCATAAATTAAAAACAGTAACAATAGCTTTTCATCTCTGCATTTAGGATCATGTCTTCATTTTTGCATTTAGCATAGAGCACCAGGCACAGTAGCCATCCATGTTAAATAAAGGGATGAATCCAATACTTCTCTCATCATTCAAGGTCACAAAGAGGACACCATAACCATGGTAAGACCAGGGAAGCTACCAGGATGTTTTTTCAAAACACTACATTGTTTGCTCTAGTGATGTAAAACATCTGTTCTGAAGTTTCTGTTATTAACTTACCTCTGTAGGAAATGAGACCCTACCATAGCTGATGGTACCCTATCACAATCATACTTCACTTTTAAAACTTTACAGTACCTTGCACCAGATAATGATAGTATATTCCTAAGGTCTAGATGAAAGTAAAGAATTACTCACTCAAAATTAAAAGTTAAAATAATGAACTTAATATAGAACTAACCCTATGATATTTAAGATAACAAATATCCCAAAGCAATACCCAGGGATGTCAGACATTAATTATTAAAAAAAAAAATCACCCAATTATACATAATTTCATGCTAATCTCAATGATGTCACTTTTCTTTTGGCATGTGTAACTCAAACAGGATCACCCCAATAACTGTGTATAAAAGCCCAAAGAAACTGGCAGCACACTATATTCTGCCCTCCTTTAATGTTATAGCTACCCACAGACCAAGTAGACATTTCTCCTAAGACCATGTCTCTCCGATTTTCTAGTGGATCCAGGCATCTTTGCTTACGATCTGGAACTGGATCTGTCAGATCACCTGGTGGAGGTGCAGGCTTTGCAGGCAGCAATGCATGTGGTAGCTCTGCTTCCGGAAGTGGTTTTTCCTGGGCCTTGGGAGGGGGCTTGGGCAGTGCTCCTGGTGGGAGCCATGGTGGTAGCGCCCTTGGAAGTGCTGCTTGTGTTGGCTTTGCTGGAAATGAAGGGCAACTCCTCTCTGGGAATGAAAAGGTGACCATGCAGAATCTTAATGACCGCCTGGCCTCCTACCTGGATAATGTGCGAGCTCTGGAGGAGGCAAATGGTGAACTAGAGAGAAAAATCAAGGGTTGGTATGAAAAGTACGGTCCTGGATCTTGTCGTGGACTTGAGCATGACTATACCAGATACCAGCTAACCATCGAGGATCTTAAGTACAAGGTGAGAAATCACAAATTTGGAACTGTGCAAATATTAAAAACAAAGAATTACCTAGCCAAAGGCATAGAACTACAACTTAAAAAGTTTCATACTGTTGTTTGTTCATTTATATTGTATTGTATTTATTTCTTTTGATAAATAATTCTATTAGTTAAAGAAATAATAAGTGTTTTGATTAAAAAATTTTAGTGTAGGTAAAATGTCACCAGCTGAGCTACTGACAAAAAAATTAGTTTCAAGTTCACCCTGAGGCAACTCAGGAAAAAAGTTTGGCAATCTTTTTTCCAAAAATTCAGCCATTGAAAACCTTATGGATCACAGTTCTACCCTGACACAGATGAGGTCACCATGATGCAGAACTGACAACTTGTAAAGTAATTCCATTTTAAATGTTTATCTTGAAGCATATTCATAGATAAGAAAGTATCACATCCTATGAGTTACATGGACAATGTGAGAAGAAAAAAAAACATATTTGTAATTTTTAAAAATTACATTTTAAGTATTTTGATTCTTAACAAATTTTTTATACAGAAATTGCATAACAATTTTGATTTAGAAGAGTAAATATTTATGTTGTGTTCTCCTTTCAATTTCTTCTAGATTATCTCTTCCACGACCGCTAACGCCAGTGTCCTTCTGCAGATTGATAATGCCAGGCTGGCTGCCAATGATTTCCGGCTAAAGTAGGTGATTGAAAATGATTGTGCTCTAGAAAATGTATCCTATCTATTTAATTTGTTAACTAAAATTTCAATTGTATCCCAAGTAGAATAAACTAAAAAGATAAAAGGAACAAGGTTTTTGTGTTATAATATTATAATTAAGTATACTGAAAATTTCTACATATTTAGTAGGTTCTTGGGCCAAAATATCACTGCCTTTCTATGCCCGCCTGGAACAGTACCAGGCACAAAGTATATGCTCAGTAAATATTCATTGACTAAGTAAAAATGTTAACTAAAATAAAATCTCAAAATGGTATTTTTTCTTTTTTTATGCTATAGCTTTTTTTTTTCCTTAACTTTTTATTGTGATTTGAGTGAAAATTTACAGAGCAAATTCGTTTTCCATTCAACAGTTCATACACATTTTGTTTCATGACGTTGATTGCAATCCCCACAATGTAACAGCACTCTTCCTACTTCCTCCCTGTGGTTACCTTTCCCTTATTCCCTTCTTTCCTAGGCATTCCTGCCCTCTGAGCTTTCTCCCTGTAAATGCTGCCTTTCTGATCTCCCATGGCTAATTGTTCTAAGGAGTGTACCTATCTGGTAAAATTGTTCACCTTGTAGGCCTGTCTACTGTTTGTCTGAGAGTTTAGTCATGGGACTGAGTTCAGTTCCAGGCCTGAAGGGTGTCTAGGGGCTATAGTCTTAGGGGTTTCACCAGTCTCCATCAGACAAGTAAGACTGGTCTTCTTTATGATTTTGAATTTTGTTCCACAATTTTCTCTCAGTCTATCCAAGATCTCCAATTTTGACCCCTTTCAGAGTGGATGGCATTGGTAGCCAGGGATCATGTAGTTCTTCTGGTCTCAGGGACTTGTAGGCTGAGGTTCCCATGGTCCACTAATCCCTTGGACTAATTATTTCCACATATCTTTGATTTTCTCCACTCTTCTTTGCTGAGACAAGGAAAGACCAATTGTTGCATCTTAGATGGCTGCTCGCAAGCTTTTAAGATCCCAGTCACTACTCACCAAACCAGGATGTAGAACAATGTTTTGTGTAGTATGTTATGCCGATTGAGCTTCATGTCTCTCATGACCATGGTACTGAGCCCAAAGACCCAGTGACTTACTCCCTCGGGTGTTTAGTTTTAGCTCAGAAGTTATAATTTTGCCCCCTGTTAGCTCTATTATATGTATGGACATCTTTATAGATATGTACAAATACATGTGTGGAAAGATCATCTGCCAGACTTGTATATGGTCAAGTGTATATTCCCTTTCACCTACCCATATCTGATCATCTTGCCTGTCTACCTATGTATCCACCTGTAGATTAATGTTTGTTATTACTAATAATGCAGTATAGTACATGTAAAAGTATTTACGTTTGTTATCTGTACCTCCTGTGCACCTCAAAAATGGTATGTTTTTATTTAGCTCTGGTAGCATAGTGCCTACAGCATTTGACTGCTAACCAGAAGGCTGGCAGTTCAAAACCACCAGCCACTCCTTGGAAGGAAGGTCGGGCAATTTACTTCCATAGAGATACTGCCTTGGAAACCCAAGGAGGGGTTGCTAGGAGTCGGATCCAACTTGACAGCAGTGAGAGAGTGTGGGATATGCTATTAGAATGTGTACAGATAAACAACAACAAAAAAAAATTGAAACACACTACAGTCGAGTGGAACGTGATTCATAGCGAACCCTCCTTGGGTTTCCGAGGCAGTATCACTACAGAAGTATATTGCCTAACCTTCCTTCCCAGGAGTGGCTGGTGGGTTTGAACCACCAGCCTTCTGGTTAGCAGTCAAATGCCTTAGGCGCTAGGCCACAAGAGCTAAGTAATGGCTAATTATCTTGCACAGAATTGGACAGGGTAGTGAGGGAGGTACACTCTTTGTACATTTATTATTATTATTATTACATTTAGGTCCTAATTCAATTTCTAACTTTCAGTTTAAATCAATAGAGGTTTCATTTTCGATTCCTTGAGGCAGTCTGATTTGTGCAAAAATTCATTTAATGCCCCGTAAGGTATGAAAATGAACTTGCCCTTCACCAAAACGTCCTTGCGGACATCAATGGGCTCCGGCGAGTCTTGGATGAGCTGACACTCTGCAGAACAGACCAGGAGCTGCAATACGAATCCCTGAGTGAGGAGATGACTTATCTCAAGAAAAACCATGAAGAGGTAGGAGAAGCTTTAATTCTAGTCAAATCATAGTTCTGTATATCTTAAATGCTTTATTATTATAATTACATTAATAATGTATGCTCATTGTAATAATCTGGGCAATGCCAGGGCATAGAAAGAATTCCATTTTCTCCCACTCTGCCCCTCAGATCCCATCCCCCAAGTAATAAATATTAACAATTTGTTCTGTATCCTTCAATTTTTTTAAATTGATATCATAATCTTCCTACTTGAAAACACCACATGGTTTTGCATTAATATAACTATCTTCCTTTAAACCAGATTATTTCATTCACAGGGCCATCTTTGGGCCAAACTTTTCACATACACACACATAAAAAACCCTCTCTGATTAGGAAAAGATGTCAATATACCTTCCACTGAAAAGAAACTGCTGAGTTTATTTTAGTATTTAACTTTGCATTATAATAACCTGATTATTTGACATTTAATACAGTAGTGAGTTTGGTTTGGTTTGGTAATACCAGACAGCTTCACCTCCCTCAAAAAGAAGAAAAAGATTATCCTGAAACTAATTCCAAGTTTCCAAAACAATGGATGAAAAATTGAAAAAGAAAAAAAACAACATACACACACTATATTTTCTGCAATTATATATATAAATCATCGTGTGTATGTACATACACACACACACACACACACACGATGACAGGAAGTGCCCCGTCATTGATTGTGGGTGGCTAAAACACCAAGTGTAGTTGCTCCAAATGGGAAAATCATAGGAGAGGGAAAGCAAAGGAATATTACAAAGAAAATAAACAACAAGAGAAACAAGGAGCAGGAGAGTAATAGGGCAGAGCTCTGGAAGAGTCAGACCCCAGAAAGTAGAAGCAAGAGAGTGCAAAGCAGACTCATGAGCTGTCAAGAGAGTGATGTCAAGAAAAGAAATGGACACCAGGGAAGGAAGACAAGAAATAGCAACCACAGCAGGTAAACATGCTGGAGGCATTAGGGTAGCATCAGGATTCACTGTCCCCTTTAAAGACCTATCAGTAGAAAGAGGGTATCTTTGAATGCATAGAGAATAGGAAGAAAGAGCCACTCACATGTCAGCATCCCCTGAGGGGATCACCAGTGACCAGTGTCCTGTGATAACTTCAACTAGTTGATTTTCTTTCAAACTTTTATAGCAACAAGAATTTTTCTTCAAATGGAATCTTACGCAAAATCCCAAAACATGGAAATACATCAGTGGTTTCCTCAGGCAATACACTAAGTCTTTTACTTTGGACATTGGAAAGCCACTGATCTAGGGTCATGAAAAGTAGTTTAAGAAAGCAGAGCTACCATGGTAAGAATCCATCAAAAACAGTTCAGATGAAAAGGTTAGCTACCTAAAGTACTCAAGTTCAGGTCCTTGGTCTGCAGGTTTGCCCAGAAATCCCTTCTCTGACTAGGTCAGGCAGCTTTATGATTGGACCTGGGATATATCCTAGAGCAGAGAGGCCTTAGAGTGTAATTACTAAGAGAAGACGCTCTATACCTGGCTTCTCCTCATTCAGATCCTGGCCTTTCCCAATACTGAGTAACTCAGGTGAGTTACTTACCTCTGTGTGCCTCCATTTCCTAATCTGTAAAATAAGTTTAATAATACCTACCTCATGTTGTTGTTGTTGTTGTTATGTGCCGTCAAGTCAGCCCTGACTCATAGCGACCCCTCCTTGGGTTTCCAAGGCAGTATCACTACGGAAGTAGGATTGCCCAACCTTCCTTCCGAGGAGTGGCTGGTGGG
>NW_006921672.1:9212257-9226713 GCF_000298275.1 Orycteropus afer afer | reverse complement strand
CACTATGCTACCAGAGCTCCTACCTCATAGAGATGCTAAAAGTCTTAAATAAATTAGTGCATGTAAAGTACATGTTAGCTGTTGTCTCTAAGATGAAAATTCACAGACAGCAGGGATTTTCATTTTCCACCACTCTACGCTCTAGTCCTATCATCAAAAACTCTTTACCTGACGCACAGTCAATACCTGCGTGTTGAATATCTCTCTGGTCTTTGTATCTCATCCCCATTTTTTAAAGAATAAAGAACTTCTCTTGGGAGGCTGTGACCGTTTATTGTTGTGGTTGTTTTAATCAACAAAAGGGTAACTAATTAAATGGATGATTGGCATGAATATAGATAGACTAAGTCGATTAGAAACTTGTGTGCCATAAATTGTACACTCGAATCTAAGCCACAAACTTTGAGAGTTAAAGTTGCATTTTCAAAAACTTTTCTCAGACTGCACGTGGACATAAAATGCCCCTAAAGACATACTTCTGTTTTCCTCCCAGGAAATGAAGGCTCTGCAGTGTGCCTCTGGAGGCAACGTGAACGTGGAGATGAACGCGGCACCGGGGGTGGACCTCACGGTTCTGCTGAACAACATGCGAGCTGAGTATGAGGACCTTGCTGAGCAGAACCGCAGGGATGCGGAGGCCTGGTTCAATGAAAAGGTGAGACCAGCCCAGACAGCCCTGCCCGTGCCTCTATGGTGGGGACAGATGCCATTTAACCCACATATGCCTGGTCTTCCAGAGTGCCACTCTACAGCAGCAGATCTCGGATGATGCCGGTGCAGCCACCTCGGCCAGGAATGAGCTGATGGAAATGAAGCGTAGCCTGCAGAGCCTGGAGATCGAGCTACAGTCCCTCCTGGCAACGGTAGGCAAGAGCGTGGCTTGGCTTGGATTCTGTGATTCTAAAAAGCCTAACAGGAAATCCTTTCCTTCATCCTTACTATGTAACTTTACCTCCAAATTCTTGATTGAGTACAGAAGAGAGAAGGAAAAACAGATACAGAGACACTCAGAAAGAGAGAAAGAGCATTTTCTTCCTCCTTGAGATCCCTCAGAGCCTCCTCAGAGGCCCTGGTGATGCAGTGTGTTTGTATGCTACCCCAGAGATTCATGGTTCAAGGCCACCCAAAGGCACCTTGCAAGAAAGGCCTGGTGATCTCAGAAAAATCAGCCATTGAAAACCCTGTGGAGCAGTTCTGCTCTGACACACATGGACACAGGGTCACCATGAGTCAGAATCAACTCACTGGCAACTGGTTAGCTAGCAATCAAAGAGGACATCCTTCCTGGCCAGCACTTGGTCACTTGGTGGCCACGTCATGAAAATAACCAACATTTCACAGAGTTCCTTCCTTAAAGTAGTTCCTCCCAGTCCCACAGAGCAAGCAGCAGCAGGATTGCTCCACCTAAAAATTAAGCACCAGGTCATGTGGCTACACAGAGCAGCCAACCCTCAACTCAGCACCTCCTAATGTTGAAGACATTGAAAACATATTATAATTTCCACTGGGCAGCAAAAAAGAGGGCACACGTCTGAATCCCAAAAGAGCAGTGTTAGCCTCTTCCTCTCCACAATGTCTGGGAAGAAGTCCAATCCTCACACACCCCACAGAACCTGGCATTCACAGGCACCTAGTTTACTTCCAAGGTTACTGTGGAGACAACCCAAGACTAAATCTGCCTTCCCTTCTGGGACGTGAGCTGGCAGCACCCCAAAAGATTGATTTTGAGGACTCTGGCACACGTGTGGCCCAAGGGTGCCCTGTCTTCACAAGAGGTTTCACACTCCCTGAGGACACCAGGTTGTGACACAGAGAAAATCAGATATACAAAGGAATGAGACCAGAAGGAAAAGATCACTTAAAACAATAGGAAGGTTATTCTTATTTCAAGGAGCTCTGGTAGCACAGTGCCTAAGGCATTTGACTGCTAACCAGAAGGTTGGTGGTTCAAACCCACCAGCCACACCAAGGAAGGAAGATGGGGCAATCTACTGAATGAGACCAGAAGGGAAAGATGACTTAAAACAATAGGAAGATCATTCTTATTTAGCCACCATAAAAAGGCCTAGTGCTTTCTTACATACTATATATTATTTAGATTGGAGACTTGTTTTTACCATTGAATGACTCCAACTTAATCTTCTCACCTTTATTACTACTTCCAGGTGGTACTTAAGACCCTCTTTGCCAATTTGAGCTTCAGGGACCTTCATCTTTTCCCATCCTTTACTTACTTGCAACTAGAATCCTACGGACCCTGTTCCTGCAGCAACAGTTCTTAGCCATGCTGAAGGAAATACATTCCTGAGAGCCCAGATCACAATTTTAAGCATTTACACATAGAAACCATGCTATAAAGTAGTTCAGGTGTGTGCAGCTTCAGTTCATGACAATCCACACAAGCCCATTTAACACATACCTGCATCACAGAATATGGTGTGGCATAGGACCTAACTTCCACATCTCAGATTCTTTCATCATAGGATCAGTTCTGAAGTCAATCTTCTATGGCTTAGAATACAAAGCATTTGTAAATTCAGTTGCCTACATACATAAACATTTCACATGCTCCCTGTACAATGCAAACTTCCAAGTTGATCCTTTTCTCCTTCCTCATCTACAACACAACTTTAACAGCAGAAGACTGTGAACTAAGATGCTGTCCTTTCTGACTTACAAGAGTATTAAAATAAACACAACAAAAAGTTACTGTTGAGTCAATTCTGACTCATAGCAACCCCATGTGTGTCAGTTGAACTGTGCTCCTGAGGGTTTTCAGTGGCTGATTTTTCAGAAATTCATCACCAGGCCTTTCTTCTGAGATGCTTCTGAGTGGACTTAAACCTCTACCTTTTGGTTAGCAGCCAAGTGTGTTAACCATTTGTACCACCCAGGGACTTCACAAGAGTAAAAGCAACCTTAAAAAGGAATGCCATAGGAGGACACCTCATCAGGGAAATTACAGTTTTGAACTGCCAAGCAGACACCACACAGGATATGTTGTCCTGGGCCTCTCTCACCACCTGTTGCCTCACACTCCCCATAATCATCCTGTATACTCTCTACTCCTTTGCCCCTAGGAAGCCCGCAGCACCCAGCACCACATTAAACCCAATGTCTGCCATTTATGATGACTATTATATAACTCCCCCTTTATAATCTTAAGGAGCTCTGGTGGTGTGGTGGGTAAGGCATTTGGCCGCTAGCCAGAAGATCAGAGGTTCAAACCCATCAGCGGCTCTGAGGCAGGAAGACAGGACAATCTACTTCCGTAAAGATTTATAGCCTTCGAAGGTTTTGTTCCGGCCTCCGGCTTAGTGTCCGCCATCTTGTGTGAGTGGCTGAAGTGAAGGAGCTAGCCGGGAGGACCACAACCATAACGGCCCGCGGCAGGAGCAGACAGCGGCGGCGGCGGCGGCGGCGGCGGCGGCGATTCTAGGCAACCCCGGCAGCCGGGCAGAGGAGAAGGAGGGGAGCCACCGGGCTTGGCTTCGGCTCCTTGAGGCGTTGGCGGCGGCGCGGCCCGGGGAACCGGCATTGATGTCGAGCTCGCCGCTGTCCAAGAAACGTCGCGTGTCCGCGCCTGATCCAAAGCCAGGTTCTAACTGCTCCCCTGCCTGCTCTGTGCTGCCTGAAGTACCCTCGGTGCCAACCAAAGGAATGGCAAAGAACGACAGTGAAGCGGACATAGACGAGGGCCTGTATTCCCGGCAGCTGTATGTGCTGGGCCATGACGCAATGAAGCGGCTCCAGACATCCAGCGTATTGATATCAGGCCTGCGGGGCCTAGGTGTGGAGATTGCCAAGAACATCATCCTCGGTGGTGTCAAGGCTGTCACCCTGCATGACCAGGGTACTGCCCAGTGGGCTGACCTCTCCTCTCAGTTCTACTTGCGGGAGGAAGACATCGGTAAAAACCGGGCTGAAGTATCCCAGCCCCGCCTTGCTGAACTCAACAGCTACGTGCCTGTCAGCGCCTACACTGGGCCCCTTATTGAGGACTTCCTTCTTGGCTTCCAGGTGGTGGTCCTTACCAACAACCCCCTGGAGGACCAGCTGCGAGTGGGTGAGTTCTGTCACAGCCATGGCATCAAGCTGGTGGTGGCAGACACACGTGGCCTGTTTGGGCAGCTCTTCTGTGACTTTGGAGAGGAAATGATCCTCACAGATTCCAATGGGGAGCAGCCACTTAGTGCTATGGTTTCTATGGTCACCAAGGGCAACCCCGGTGTTGTTACCTGCTTGGATGAGGCCCGACATGGGTTTGAGAGTGGTGACTTTGTCTCCTTTTCAGAAGTACAGGGCATGACTGAACTCAATGGAAATCAGCCCATGGAGATCAAAGTCCTGGGCCCTTATACCTTTAGCATCTGCGACACCTCCAACTTCTCTGACTACATCCGTGGAGGCATTGTCAGTCAGGTCAAAGTACCTAAGATGATTAGCTTTAAATCCTTGCTCGCCTCACTGGCAGAGCCTGACTTTGTGTTAACGGACTTTGCCAAGTATTCACGCCCTGCCCAACTACACATTGGTTTCCAGGCCCTACACCAATTCTGTGCTCAGCATGGCCGGCCACCTCGGCCCCACAATGAGGAGGATGCATCAGAACTGGTGGCCCTATCACAGGCCGTGAATGTGCAAGCCCTGCCAACAGTGCAGCAAGACAACCTGGAAGAGGACCTTATTCGGAAGCTGGCATACGTGGCTGCTGGTGATCTGGCACCCATAAATGCCTTCATTGGGGGGCTGGCTGCCCAGGAAGTCATGAAGGCCTGCTCTGGGAAGTTTATGCCCATCATGCAGTGGCTGTACTTCGATGCCCTTGAGTGTCTCCCTGAGGACAAAGAGGCCCTCACAGAGGAAAAGTGCCTCCCGCGCCAGAACCGTTATGATGGGCAGGTGGCTGTGTTCGGCTCATACTTGCAAGAGAAATTGGGCAGGCAGAAGTACTTCCTGGTGGGTGCAGGAGCCATTGGCTGTGAGCTGCTCAAGAACTTTGCCATGATTGGACTAGGCTGTGGAGAGGGTGGAGAAGTCATTGTCACAGATATGGACACCATTGAGAAGTCCAATCTGAACCGACAGTTTCTGTTCCGGCCCTGGGATGTCACGAAGTTGAAGTCTGATACAGCTGCTGTGGCTGTGCAGCAGATGAATCCACACATCCGGGTGACGAGCCACCAGAACCGTGTAGGCCCTGACACAGAGCACATCTATGACGATGACTTCTTCCAAAATCTGGATGGTGTAGCCAATGCCCTGGACAACGTGGATGCCCGCATGTACATGGATTGCCGCTGCGTGTACTACCGTAAACCCCTGCTGGAGTCAGGCACACTGGGCACCAAGGGTAACGTGCAGGTGGTGATCCCATTCCTGACAGAGTCATACAGCTCTAGCCAGGACCCACCTGAGAAGTCCATCCCTATCTGCACACTGAAGAACTTCCCCAATGCCATCGAGCATACCCTGCAGTGGGCTCGTGATGAGTTTGAAGGCCTCTTCAAGCAGCCGGCAGAAAACGTCAACCAGTACCTCACAGACCCCAAGTTTGTGGAGCAGACACTACGACTGGCAGGCACACAACCACTGGAGGTGCTGGAGGCCGTGCAGCGCAGCCTGGTGCTTCAGCGGCCACAAACCTGGGCTGACTGTGTGACCTGGGCCTGCCACCACTGGCACACCCAGTACTCTAACAACATCCAGCAGCTGTTGCACAACTTCCCTCCTGATCAGCTCACAAGCTCAGGAGCCCCATTCTGGTCTGGACCCAAGCAATGTCCACACCCACTTACCTTTGATGTCAACAATTCCCTGCACCTGGATTACGTGGTGGCTGCTGCCAACCTGTTTGCCCAGACCTATGGTCTGATGGGCTCTCGGGACCGAACTGCTGTGGCCACGCTCCTACAGTCTGTGCAGGTCCCTGAGTTTACCCCCATGATCCATGTCTCTGACCAGGAGCTGCAGAGTGCCAATGGCTCTGTTGATGACAGCCGTCTAGAGGAGCTCAAGGCCATGCTGCCCAGCCCAGACAAGCTCCCTGGGTTTAAGATGTACCCCATTGACTTTGAGAAGGATGATGATAGCAACTTCCATATGGATTTCATCGTGGCTGCATCCAACCTCCGGGCAGAGAACTATGACATTCCCCCTGCAGACCGGCGTAAGAGCAAGCTGATTGCTGGGAAGATCATCCCAGCCATTGTCACAACCACAGCAGCCGTGGTTGGCCTTGTGTGTCTGGAGTTGTACAAGGTGGTGCAGGGGCATCGACAGCTTGATTCCTACAAAAATGGCTTCCTCAACTTGGCCTTGCCTTTCTTCGGCTTCTCTGAGCCCCTAGCTGCACCTCAACACCAATACTATAACCAAGAGTGGACATTGTGGGATCGATTTGAGGTACAGGGGCTGCAGCCTAATGGTGAGGAGATGACCCTCAAACAGTTCCTTGACTATTTTAAGACAGAGCACAAATTGGAAATCACCATGCTGTCCCAGGGTATGTCCATGCTCTATTCCTTCTTCATGCCAGCTGCCAAGCTCAAGGAATGGTTGGATCAGCCAATGACAGAGATTGTGAGCCGTGTGTCAAAGCGAAAATTAGGCCACCATGTGCAGGCGCTGGTGCTTGAGCTGTGCTGCAACGACGAGAGCGGCGAGGACGTCGAGGTCCCCTATGTACGATACACCATCCGCTGACACCATCCACCCTTCTAGACTGGCCCTAGTCTACCCTTCTCAGACCCCTTCTAGCCCAGGGCTCCCATTAGGCCTCTGGCAGTGGCACAGCTAGCTAAGCCTGGTGTTCCCTCACCATCTCCCTCCTTGAACCCCTCTTGCCACTGCTTCCTACCTTGTGTAAAACCTGAACCCTAATAAAGAATTATTTACCAAAAAAAAATATTTACAACCTTGGAAACCCAGTAATGTTGCTATGAGTTGGAATTGACTCAATGGCAGTGGGTGGGTTACAATCTTATAATGAAATCAATAGATAGTCTAAATTAGTAACACAAAAAAACTTTTGAAACAAACAACCAGTATAGTGCCATAAACTGCAATAAAAAAGAAAGAATACAAGAGAAATATTTTTAAATAAATGTGCATAATGTATAAATACTTGGACCTAAGTACTCTAGAACATGTAATGAAACAGACAGGACCTTGTACTTCTTTTATTTATTTATTTGTTTGTTTATTTGTTTTAAATAACTTTTTATAATGATTTGGGTGAAAGTTTACAGAGAAAATTGGTTTTCCATTCAACAATTCATACACTTCTCATTTTGTGACACTGATTGCAATCCCCACAATGTAACAACACTCTTCCCACTTCTTCCCTATGTTTACTATTCCCCTTCATCCTTCTTTCCTAACTCTTCCTGCCTTCTGAATTTTATCTCTGGACAAATGTTGCCATTTTGGTATCATATGGTTGATTATTCTGAGAAGTGTGAACCTCTCTGGTGTTATATTCATCTTATAGGCCTTTCTATTGTTTGGCTGAAAATTGAGCCATAGGTGTGAGTTCAGTTCCAGGGTTGAAGGGTGTCTAAGGGCCATAATCCTTGGGGTTCTACCAGTATCTTTCAGACCAGCAAGCTTGGTCTTTTTTATGATTTTGGGTTTTGTTCCATATTTTCCTCCCATTCTATCCATGATCTCCTACTGTGATCCTGTTCAGAGTGATCAGTAGTGTTAGCTGGACATCATCTAGTTCTTCTGGTCTCAGGGTCCTGAAGGCCAGGGTTCATGTGGCCCACTAGTCCTTTGGACTAATTGTTTCCTTGCATCTTTGATTTTCTTCACTCTTCTTTGCTCTGAGCTTGCACTTCTTTTAATAAATAATTTTTACTTAAAACTATGTACGATCAGGAGTTATTTCACACAAGCAAGAAGTAAAGGTAAATGAAAGAGTGGAAGTGTGGGCGGAGATAAAGATAATAACTAATGTCAAGAGAAGTAATAACTGCCTAGACACATACATATATGATAATGGAAAGAGGAAAATTACCTTAATTGGAGTAGGGATAATGTGCCAAGACAAATTACAGACTAAGGAGTAGAAATGAGGAATTATAATACACGTAAGAATAGTGTCTACATAATATGTGCTGTCTTACGAGATGGAGTAATGACCAAGTATCACAGAACACATATCTCTTGTCCTGCAATCCCACCCATGTTAAGGCATTCATCCAGTCTCAAGTGCTTAATTAAAAGGCCTTTGGTGGTGGTTGTTGTTGTTATGTGCCGTCGAGTCAAACCCGACTCATAGCGACCCCTCCTTGGGTTACCGAGGCAGTATCACTATGGAAGTAGGATTGCCCAACCTTCCTTCCGAGGAGTGGCTGGTGGGTTTGAACCGCCAGCCATCTGGTTAGCAGGCAAGTGTATTAGCCACTATGCTACCAGAGCTCCCTCCTAAAGGCCTTTGGTAGATGGCAGAAAATTTAGGATGAATTAGAAAAAGAAACAGCACACAAGGCCTTGAAAAGCAAGTGGGTAGACTTCTAGGCGGGAGCTCTGGTAGCATAGTGGCTAAGACACTTGCCTGCTAACCAGACGGCTGGCGGTTCAAACCCACCAGCCACTCCTCGGAAGGAAGGTTGGGCAATCCTACTTCTGTAGTGATACTGCCTCGGAAACCCAAGGAGGGGTCGCTATGAGTCGGGGCCGACTCGACGGCACATAACAACAACAACAACAACAAAGACTTCTAGGCAGTAGAAGAATAAGACTATAAAGCAACAGACAACCCAAAGCAAAGATAGAATTTCAAAACATAAGTTTTCCAGAATAGATGTCTTACTATACTATCCCCCAAAATTCTTCAATATATAATTTGGCAAAAATAGGACATACTACCTAAATATCACGATTGTCTAGTGGAACAGTCAAATCTCTCAGGAAAAGGTCACTTATCCCACTTGGCTAGTGCAGGTCAGGTCATCCACCAGGCCTGCTCCCCACTCAGTAAATGCCAGTCATGTCCCTTCTCCTACACACACTTTATTGTGACAAGACCTATAGACATCCACAGCCCACCTAGGGAGCAGTGCCGTTCGTTGCTCTTGGAGAAACATGGGTCTACATAGTCTTCAAAGGCATTTCATCCCTCGCTATGGCATCTTCTGCATCCACAGAAACACTCCCTGGAGTGCTCCTTGAGGGAAACTGAAGGCAGTTACTGTGCCCAGCTCACAGAGATCCAGGCTCAGATCGGGGCCCTGGAAGAGCAGCTGCATCAGGTCAGGACCGAGACCGAGGGCCAGAAACTCGAGTACGAGCAGCTCCTGGACGTCAAGGTCCATCTGGAGAAGGAGATCGAAACCTATTGCCGCCTGATAGATGGAGATGGAAAGTAAGTAAAACAATGTGAAAATTCCATTTTTACCTGTTTCAGACCACAATGATATGCTCTCATTCACTCTCCACACCAAGAGTTTTATTTTTCATTTCCACGGCAAAAAAAACATGTCATCTCTTCAATATGTTGTACATCACAGTGTCTTTCTCACCTGCCTTGGGCAGCCACAATAGTCCCTGCAGAAGCCCCACTTGTTGTCCATGTTAATAACTGTAGATTTCAAGATTCCCCTCCCCCCAGATTTTATCCTCCTTTCAATTCATTCCTAATATTGCTGCCTCCCAGTGCTTAGGTGGCACAATTAAGCAGTCAGCTATTAATCCAAAGGTTGGCAGTTTGAAATCACCCAGAGGTGCTTCACAGCAAAGGCCTGGGAATCTATTTCCAAAAGATCACAGACATTGAAAACCATATGGGGGGCAGTTCTATTGTGAAACACATGGGGTCACCATGAATCAAAATCAACTCAGTGGCAACTGGTGTGTTGGGAGCTTTAAGTTTGGGGGGGCATGTATAAATGCATGTATATCTATTTTATCTCTTTAAGCCTTAAATTCCTGGGCTTCCACATAACAAATGGTAGCAAGTTTTTTTTTATTTATTTAGATTACACTTAATTACTTTTAGCTCTTGCAGATAAAATTTTAAATATTTCTCTCTATGGAAAACTAAGAATTATTTTTGGCACACAAAGTTCACTTAAGGTCATATTTGTCTATTGATTCAATGAATATTTCTTAAATGATAGTAAAAAGAAATGTGAAAAAGAACTTTTTTTTTTTCCCCCCACAGTTCATGTTCCATATCAAAAGGCTTTGGATCAGGAAACTCAGGGAATATATCTAAAGGTAATAAAATCTATTTCTATTGCAGAAAATACTTTCATATTGATGGCAATCATATACTATACCAGCAGTCTATATTTAAGTAAGTAAAGTGTTCTGAATGTAAACATTTTAAGTTAATAAAATTACCCCAAACTATTATTATAAATCTATATTTACTCTTTCACCAAAAATATAGATATAATCTATTACATGACCACCAGGAGCTCTGATGGTTCAGTGGTTAAGGCATTTAGCTGCTAACTAAAAGGTCGGTGGTTTGGAACCCATCAGCTGCTCCAGGAGAAAGATGAAGCAGTCTATCTCTAAAGATTTACAGCCTTGGAAACCCCATAAGGCATTTCTCTTCTGTCCTACAGGGTCACTATGAATTGGAAGTGACCTGATAGCAGTGGGTTGGGTTTGGTTTTTATTATATGACTACCAGCAATGGAATTCTTTGTCATGTAATCTTTTAGGTTGAATATGTCTATTCATAAATATTTTATTTCTAGATTTACCCAAAACCACACTGGTAAAGACAGTGGTTGAAGAGATAGATCAACGTGGCCAAGTTCTTTCTTCAAGGGTTCACTGTATTGAAGAAAAGACATCCAAAATGAGCAATGGCAAGAAAGAACAAAGGATTTCCTTCTAGATATATTTTTAGAGAAAAAAGAAAATTGGGAGAATATCTCATACACTTGCATTACTACAAATATCAAGCAGGATAAAAAAATACTTTCTATTCTTTAAGCGCAGTTACTTAGTTTAAGAAAACATGTCTATTTTCCTACTTAATTTTCGAAGATCTTGGGTATTTGTTTTCAAATAAATAAAGCTGATGTTCACTCATTTCCATTCACTTGTGACTAAATAAATAATGCTATGTAATTTTTTTTTTCTCTGTCTAATTAAAAAGATCCTTGGTGGTGCAGTAGTTAAGTACTACTGCACACAACTGAAGGGTTGGTGGTTCAAACTCACCAGCTCTTTAGGAGAGAAAAACTTGGCAATCTGCTTCCGTAAAGATTATAGCCTGGGAAACCCTATGGGGCAGTTCTACTCAACAACAGCAAATTCACAGGGAGACATTTATGGACTATATCTTAATTACTTTTCACACTGATTTCAATAATAGTCAACACCACATGGAATATAATGGCACTTAAACATTAAATATTCACTAAGCATAATCTTTAAATCACACTATGTCTGCATGAAAGGAGCTCTCCTGGCACAGTGGTTAAGAGCTTGGCTGCTAACAAAAAGATTGGCAGTTTGAACCCACTAGCCACTCCACTAGAGAAAAGGCCTGGGGATCTGCCCCTGTGATGACTGAAGCCTAGGAACCCTGTGGAGCAGTTCTAGTCTATCATATAGGGTCACTGTGAGTCAGAACTGACTCCATGGCAATGCGTTTGGGGTTTTGGTTTATGTCTGCATGGGTAAGTAATCTGATAAAGTTCAGAAGTTCTCTGTGACTGAATAGTTCCACCACTAACTGGGTGCTTTGTTGGGATTTTTGCTTAGAACCTATCTCTGAATCTTCTGGAGATACTTTCCAGGATACCATTCCCCATATAAACAAGATGATCTCTGGAAATATCTACAATAAGCCTCATGTTAATGACTTTTTTTCCCAGAGCTGCTGTTGTTGTTGTTACGTGCCCTTGAGTCGGACCTGACTCATAGTGACCCCTTTTCAATTTCCTCATCTTTGGCTTTAGTGGTTGGTGCATAAATTTGAATAATAGTAGTATTAACTGGTCTTCCTTGTAGGCATATGGGTATTATCCTATCACTGACAGAACTGTACTTCAGGATAGATCTTGATACATTCTTTGTGATGATGAATGCTATGCCATTTCTCTTCAATTTGTCATTCCCAGCATAGAAGATCATATGATTCCCTGATTCACAATGGCCAAAACCTGTCCATTTCAGCTCACTAATGCCTATGATATCAATCTTTATGTGTTCCATTTCATTTTTGACAACTTCCAAATTTCCTAGATTCATACTTTGTACATTCCATGTTCTGATTATTAATGGATGTTTGCAGCTGTTTCTTCTCATCTTGAGTTGTGCCACATCAACAAATGGAGATCCTGAAAGCTTTATTCTATCCATATCATTAAGGTCAGCTCTACTCTGATGAGGCAGCTCTTTCCCAGTCATATTTTGAGTGTCTTCCAACCTGAGGGGCTCTTCTCCAGCACCATATCAGACAGTGTTTCAAAACTATTCATAAAGTTTTACAGTAATATATCAGACAGTGTTTCACTGCTATTCATAAGGTTTTCGCTGGGAAATTGTTGAGAAGTGGATGGCCTCTTCCTTCTCCCAAGTCTGTCTTAGCAACCACCACAATATGACAAATTGACAGACAAATTCATCTCCCAGAGTTGTTCCAAAATGCTCTGCTCCCTTCCTGGCCTCCTTCAGCCACTCCAAACCCACTGCCCCTGCTCAATTCCTTCCTGACCCCCCTCAGTCCACTCCAAGCCCACTGTGCCACCTCACTGCCTTCCCAGCACCCCTCAGGCCACTCCAAACCCACCACGCTGCCTCTCTTCCTTCCCCATCTCTCTCAGGTCATGAAAATTTGTATTTTTAGCAAATTTATTTTCAATCTATCTAATTAAAAGTGATGTCAAGTTGTTCTTGGAAAATGCAAAGTCTCAAATAAGTTTGGGTAATTTTTAATTTTAAGAAGAAAACAAACCAGGTGGAGAAATCAACATGAGCAAAGGCAAAGAGGTGGGAAGTAGGATAGTAGTAAAACAAAGGAATGGAGAGGCCTGGTAAGGGAGGATCTATATCAAGGAGAATATTAAATGCCATGCAAAGAGGCTTTATCTAGCCTAAAGTTGACAGAGAATCATTAAGGATTTTAAACTAGAGGAGAGCAGAGAAAGAGAAGAGATACACACTGACTACATATTATTGACAAGGACAGTTGTTTTATATAACTAATCCATACAACACCACAAGTAATGTCTCCACCTCAGAAATTTAAAACAAAACAACAACAACAACAAAAAAAAAAACTAAGTTTCACAGGGAATGAACTTAGCATTGGTTAACTAGCTAGAAAGTATCAGAGCTAGGGTAAGAAAGTTACTGTATCTGGTTCAAGAGCCCAAGTTCTTTCAATTACATGAATGGTGCTGTACTTCAGGAAGACTACCTTGGCACCACCTACTGAACATAATGGAAAGAAAGAAGACTTGAAACCAGAAATCCAATTAATATCCTAATAAGATCCAATACAATTCTAATAATTGAGTTGAAAATAATGATGAACCTAAAATGACGATGACAGAGGGATTAAGAAGGAAAAAAAGCTTCAAGAGACACTGTAAAAGTAGATTCAATAGAAACTAGTAGTCATTTATTAGATGGGAACTGATAGAAAATGGTAATAATTAAAGGTTTCTTAGTAATTTTGAGCATGACTCAGGATAATTCCACCAACAGCTAATCAAGTGTTAGTGATAAGGTGATTGCATGTTGAGTTGGAAGATAGACATGTCTGGTAGTTATAGTAAGATGTGGGTCTAGAAAGGAAAAGAGGCCAGTGGTAAAGATGGAGGCTTAGAAGTTATTCACATAGAGCAGAGGGTATGTGATAGAGCAGAGGATATGTGAAGGTATGAGATTAACAGGGGAGGGTATGTAGAAGAAAAGAATGCCAAACTCAAAATTGTAAAGAATGACAAACATTAGAGCACAGGAGCTATGAATGAAAGAGAAAGAGGATCAACTAGAAATGAAGAATTTTCAATATCCAATTGCTCGAGATTCAAGAAGACTGGGGTGCATTACCAAACAATATCAAGAGGACGTAGGAGAATAAACATGAGAAGTGATTATATTGAAGATGTGGTATGATTAGTGACATTTGAGAGATTAATTTCATTATAGTGGTAGGACCAAAAATCAAGAGAGTTGAAGGTGGAAAGTGGAGGAAATGGATGTAGAAATTTTTTCTAGAAATGGAAAAATATAAAAGAAATGCAAAATGAGAAATTCAGAGCTAGAAAAGGAACATATCCACTGTCATTGAGTTGATTCCAACTTATAGTGACCCCCATAGGGTTTCCAAGGCTGTAAATTTTTTTTTTTTAATTGTGATTTGGGTAAAGATTTGCAGAGCAAATTCACTTTCCATACAGCAGTTCACATACACTTTGTCTCATGACATTAACCACTGTTTACCACAATGCAACAGCTCCCCTCTTACTTCCTCC
>NW_006921672.1:9202783-9211562 GCF_000298275.1 Orycteropus afer afer | reverse complement strand
GCTCTACTATATACCTGGGAATTCTGATCATTCACATAAACTTATAGGACCATTGTCTGCCAACCCTATATATGTTCTTGGATACACTCCCCACTTCATAGACATACCTAATAGTCCAGCCTGTCCACCCATCTATCCACCCATATACCCATGTTTGCCAAGGCTGTAAACCTTTATGGGAATAGATTGGCTCATCTTCCTCCCACAGAGCAGCTGGTGGGTTTGAACCACCAACCTGCAGGTTAACAGCCAAATGCCCTACCCACAGTGCCACCAGAGCTCCTTAGAAAAGGAACATAGAGGCCAACTACTGGAAGCCTATGCTCTTCATTTTACATATGAAAAAACTGAGACCCAGACAGTTTAACTGATTCTCTTATTTAACATGATTAGCAACAAAGCATAGATAGAAAACCAGTAAAAGATGAAATGGTACTCCAGAGGGATAAAGATCGAGGCAAAACTTTCTGTCTCTAGAGGAGTTTCCATTTAATTCATCAATTTCCATTTAAGACCTGGCTTATACTACAGCTCCATGGTCTCAAATTACTCTCAGCATATCTGAAAGAAAGATCATATCATCTATTGCAAACTAGGACCATGATACTTCACTTGCTAGAGAAAATGCAATGTGTTGGCTTGGGCAAAGAAAGGAGAAATTCCTTCATCACGCTTTTTTTACTCTTAAAGGAATTTTTTATTCCTGAAGCCTGAGGACAGGAAGAATTACTCACACTAAATTTGAAATGCATCACTATAATAACCTTGATAATACTCTACCCTGCCCCATTCCAGATATAAGAAATAACCCCAAGGTAACTATCCACCTACAAAAATGGACACAGTAGGGTAAAGACATTCATTAAAAAAAAAAAAAAAAAAGTCACCCAATTATGAATAATTTAGGATGAGCTGGCAAACACCATTTTGCTATGGGTAGCAAAGTTAATCGAGAAACACCCTAATAATGTGTATATAAAAGCAAACGAAACTGTTTCAACAGGGCATTCACCATCAGAAGTTCACTCTAGGAACAGACGCTCCAGTCTAGACACCATGTCTGTGCACTTTTCTTCTGCATCCAGACGGCTGGGCTCAAGCGGGGGAGCAGGCTCTGTGAGGCTCTCCAGTGGAGGAGCTGGCTTTGGGGCCGGAAACGCATGCGGTGTGCCAGGCATTGGCAGTGGGTTCTCTTGCGCCTTTGGGGGCAGCTCATCTGCAGGAGGTTATGGTGTGGGGCTGGGCGGGGGAGGTGCTTCCTGTGCTGCCTTCACTGGAAATGAACATGGCCTCCTCTCTGGCAATGAGAAGGTGACCATGCAGAATCTCAATGACCGCTTGGCGTCTTACCTGGAGAATGTGCGAGCATTAGAGGAGGCCAACGCCGACCTGGAGCAGAAGATCAAGGGGTGGTATGAGAAATTTGGGCCTGGTTCTTGCCGAGGTCTTGATCATGATTACAGCAGATACTTCCCAATAATTGAAGACCTTAGGAACCAGGTAAGAAACACGATATCATGAGTGTTAACACACGAGAACATTTAGCCACACACATACAAAGTGTATATGCTATCACAAACAAGAGGACTTTGCTCTCAACTTATAAATGTTGGTAGCTCATTGTTAATGTTAAAAATAATTTATATTAAAGCACTAATCTTTGAATATGGCCCATCCATCAGCGAGTATTATATACGCATGTTTATGCTTTTAGTAAAAACTTCCCAATGTCTCTAGCTATATATTTATTAGCTTTTCTATAGTTTTTATGGGTGGAGTGGGGATTCAAAAAGGCTATATGTAAATTTCCTATTTTTAAAAGAACATATCATTGGAGACAGAATACAGAAATGTTAACATAATTTCATAGGTAACTTCATTTCAATGAAATTTTAAATGACTTTTCAAAAAATATTTCCTCACTCTTAACTGATTCTTCATTTATCAGATAATTTCCGCAACTACAAGTAACGCCAATGTTGTCCTGCAAAATGATAATGCGAGACTAACAGCTGACGACTTCAGACTAAAGTGAGTAGAGCTGAAATAAATTAGAAAAATAGGTACCTAATCTTTTCCCTCTTTTATTTAGATTATTTGAAACTGGCTCAATGCTTGGTTTTTTTGTTCTGTTTTTTTAAACCAAATGCATATTGGAATCACTAGCTTAATTTCAGGCTTGAATCTATTATATTATGTGTTTGGAAAATTTAGCACTGACACAAATGTCAAGGTCCTACAAAAGAGAATTTTGATATTCCCATTCTCTTTCTCCAAAGAAATACATCTATTGCTTTAAGGCTGCTCTAACTGAAGTGTTAGGTATATTTTAAGTTTTTACCTCAAAGTTAAGTTTGAGTCTTACAAAGACCTAAAAAGTGATTTCACTAATGTGATGGAACTTGCATTTTTCCAAGGTTTGAAAATGAACTGGCCCTTCACCAGAGCGTTGAGGCTGATATGAACGGTTTGCGCAGGGTCCTGGATGAGCTGACCTTGTGCAGAACTGACCTAGAGATACAGTTGGAAACTCTGAGTGAGGAGCTAGCTTACCTCAAGAAGAACCATGAGGAGGTACACACTCTGCTTACCTGACTCGCACCACCCATCTCTCTCTCTCAAAATTTATGCTATCACAAACAGATGGGAAATACATCATCTTAAATTGATATTTAAGAACGGCCTTGCCAAATTCTCCATATGGCTTGGATCGATTGAAATATTTCTATTCATCCCCCTCAAAACAATGAAGTTTCTAAGGCATATGGATCATATCCCTTTTGCTCTTTTAAAAACATTCAGATCCTAATTTATGTAACCACATCTCTTTCAGGAAATGAAGGCTCTGCAGTGTGCCGCTGGAGGCAACGTGAACGTGGAGATGAACGCGGCGCCGGGGGTGGACCTCACGGTTCTGCTGAACAACATGCGGGCTGAGTATGAGGACCTTGCAGAGCAGAACCGCAGGGATGCGGAGGCCTGGTTCAACGAAAAGGTAAAGCCACCCCACCCTGTACTTACGCCTCATCATTACATGCTTAAGCCTTAACCACGCCTTAGCACACCTTAACTCGCCTTAACGCGTTTCAGAGCGCAACGCTGCAGCAGCAAATTTCCGACGATGCTGGTGCCACTACCTCAGCCCGTAATGAACTTACTGAGATGAAACGAACCCTTCAGACCCTGGAGATTGAACTTCAGTCCCTTTTAGCAATGGTAAGTAAAAATCATAAAACGGATTTGCTTTAGAAATTTTTAAAAAAACAATTTAAAGAGAGTTTTTTCCCACATGATATTGTTTTCGTTTTCATCTGTTAGTGTGCTTGCAATAGGATACATTTGCTTTTGCGCATCAGAATCCTCTTTGCCTGAAAATTCTACCTTGATGCGAATGATTGTGAAGCATTAAAAATTAGCAAATACAATTATTTTGAGATCCTAGAAACATAATTTTTTATCCTGGTTCTTCTTTTCCAAGTCAAAAGATCAAAAACTTCTGTCCAAGGTGAGCAAAAACACTTTTGCACTCCTCCTAGAGTCTTCACCTAGCATGCCTTATCATCTCTTAATTAAAATCATTAACAAGTTCCTTTTTAAGTGGCAAAAATAAGAAGCAAAGTAGACGCATGAAGGTTGTCCCTGAAGCTAAACATGCATAATGATAATAATAACCTTTTTCATTAAGGGTTTGCCCAGCACATCCACCCACATGTGATCCTCACAGTGACTCTAGGCACAGGCAGGGCAGACATTCTAATTCATGTCATTATTTCCAAAAGAAGAATCTGAAATTCAAAGAAGTTAAGAATTGCCCAGAATCCCACAGCTGGATATGAAGGAACCCAAATTTCTCTCCAAATTTCCTATCTCCAAATTCCATACTTTTTCCACTATGGTTGCTAAACCTCCAGAATTTATCCACAAAAGAGGCTATGAATGTATATAAAATCGGGACTTCATAGAAATACTTGTGGATGACAGGATGAGGCACTCTTACCTCTGTTTCAAGCAAAACCACAGCAGGTGTCCCTCTGTGGATCTATAGAAAGCCATTTGGATTCACAAGCCAATGAATCAAACTATTTAAAATCTAAAAAAGTAATTATCTTCTTTGGGTCATTCTACTTATGGAAAGTTTATACAAGTCACTATAGGATTTCTTTTTTTAATAGAAGAACCTCAATCCTCATGAGACAAGGCCATTATATGATTAGAAATGAGGTAGTAAATGGCATAGGGAAATTTTCATTCCCAGGGTAAGTGGCAAATTCTGCCAGACTTTGAAAACACAGTCTACTTTAGTAGTAGGACAGTATCTTTAGAGGATACAATTTCATCTTTTCTAACACACCTGGGTGAAGGAGTCACATTCACCACCAATTGTGTCATTCTCAAATAGAAAAAATAGTATGACATCTAATAAAGGCAATAATTAATATTGAACAAGTTGGTATCTCTTGGGTGACTGGATATTTGCATTATGTAAAGATAACTCTTCTAAATATCTCTTAAGTGTGTAACTTGCTGTATTCTAAAATTTACATGAGGCGTTTTCTACTAAATTCTGTTGCACAAATCCACAGAAACACTCCCTGGAGTGCTCACTGACGGAGACCGAAGGCAACTACTGTACGCAGCTCGCTCAGATCCAGGCTCAGATCGGGGCCTTGGAAGAGCAGCTGCATCAGGTCAGGACCGAGACCGAGGGCCAGAAACTCGAGTACGAGCAGCTCCTGGACATCAAGGTCCATCTGGAGAAGGAGATCGAGACCTACTGCCGCTTGATAGATGGAGAGGATGGGTGAGTACCATTTCTGCTGAGGAAACAATTTATTTTAAAACAAACAAGCAACAGATGCCATTGAGTGAGCTCCACAGCTACCTCCTGTGGGTCTGAGTAGAACTGTGCTTTGTAGGGTTTTCAGTGGTTCATTTTTGAAAGTAGAGTGCTAGGACTTCCTTCCAAGGCGCCTCTGGATGGACTCAAACCTCTAACCTTTCGGTCAGCAGGCACATGCATTAACCATCTGCACCACTCTGGGACCCCCAGGGTTATTAACGATCATGTAAAATCAAGCACAAAGCATGTATAATGAAACCTGTGAGAGCCACAACTCGACAGAACTGCCTTGTTTTTCTGGGTCTCACAAGTTTTTCACCTTTGACTGAATGTGCTCCTCCCACTTTTCTGTCTCTCTATTAGTGGAAAATATTTGAGTTTTCCTTGTCTAACAGGTTCCCACCTTACACGTGGTCACAGAGTTTACTGTATCTATGATCTAGATCATGTATACATAAGACCACTTCTAATGTTATAGCAGTCAGCCACGGTGAACTGATTTCAGTGGAGCTTCCAGACTAAGACAGACTAGGAAGAGGGAGCTGGTGATCTACTTCCGGAAAAATTGGCCAGTGAAAACCTTATAAACAGCAGTGGGATGTTGCCTGATGCAGTGCCAGGAAATGAGCCCCTCAAGTTGGAAGACACTACACAGTGGCCGCAACACTGGGATCAAGCATGGCAGTGATTATGAGGATGACGCAGGACCGGCTGTTTCGTTCTGCTATGCATAGGGTCACTACAGGTTGGGATCAACTGGATGACACCTAACAACAACAATGTTATTGCAGAGCCCTGGTGGTGCAGTGGTTAAAGCACTCTGCTGCTAACTGAGATGTTGGTGGTTCAAATCTACCACGAAGATTTCATGAAATCTTTCATTCCATGAAAGATGTGCTAGTCTGCCTCCATAAGGATTTATAGCCTTGGAAACCCTATGGGACAGTTCTACTCTGTTCTTACTATGAATAGGAATCAACTTGGTCATAATGGAGAATTATTTTAGAATTTAGTGAACTGCCATCTTAAATCCTTGTTTTTCCATTTGCTCAGCAAAAGGCAGAGAGAAATAATTAACGCAAAGTCTATATTTTTACAGCTCTTGTGTTAAAGCAAAAGGCTATGGGGGACCAGGAAATCAGATGAAAGGTAAACAAAAGCTGTATTGCATTCAGTACTCATTTGCACATGTTTCAAATGATGAGCTGATTATTTCCCATTTATGAAGTTGATAAACTAACAGTTCGTATGTGTCATTCTAGAGTCATCTAAAACCACCATAATTAAGACAGTTGTTGAAGAAATTGACCCCCGTGGCAAAGTCATCTTACCCAGAGTTCACACTGTGGAAGAGAAATCCACCAAAGTCAACAACATCAAGAGTGAACAGAGAGTGCCTTCCTGAACTCCAGCACCCACAAAGACGGGCCCCTAAATTAAGCTGCCAAATTGAAACTAGGTTCCTAAATAAGGACCCTCTTACGTTTTCTGCTTTTCTCCCAATGAATTAAGATAAGCTGTTATTAGAATAGTAACATTTCTGTGGCTTTCTCTGTGGTGGGGTTTCAATAAAAGTTCTTTCTGTTGCAAGTCATCTTCACTGGTTCTGGTCAATCTTTGCATTTTAAATGTACCCCTACTATGGGAGCTGAAACTGGTTTCCAATTCTTCTGTTTAATTCAATGGTCTTTAGAAATCAGGGGTAAATGTAATAGGTAAACTAGTTGTAGTTTTTTGTTTTTTGTTTTTTTTCACATCTCTATAATATTATAAATCTTCCTTCACACATTGAGTTCCAAGCAATGAGGATAAAACAGTTAATAAAGTCCAATCTCTGGGCTCAGCATGCTCATAGAAATGGAAGTAAGGAATAAAAGACCTGGAAACACCATAATTGTAAAGGAAAACCTTCTGAGATTTGAAAGCAGAAGGAAAAGAGAGAGCTGGGCTACAATAGCAATTGGAGAATTCCAATGGCTGTCTTAATCACTCCTCCCTGAGGGTGGGAATTCAGAAGCACTCTTATTTCTTATTTTGGGAACTCTGGTGGTGTAGTGCCTAAGGCATCTGATTGCTAACCAAAAGGCTGGTGGTTCAAACCCACCAGCCACTCCTCAAAAGGAAGATTGGGCAACCTACTTCCGTAGAGATACCACCTTGGAAACCCAAGGAGGGTTTGCTATGGGTCGAATCGACTCAACAGCAATGAGTTTTTGAGCTACTTTATTTTAGGACCCCTAGTGGTTCAGTGATTAAAGTGCTCAGCTGTTAATCAGAAGGTCAGCAGCTTGAACCCACCAATCGCCCCACAGGAGAAAGATAAGGCAGGCTTACTTCCATAAAGATGGAAGTAACCCTATGAATTAAAGATGGAAACCCTATGGGGCAATTCTACTCTCTCCTACAGGGTAGATATGAGGAAGAGTCAACTCAGTGGCAGTGAGTTTGGTTTTCGGCTTTGGCAGCTTAGTTTTTGCCACCCAAGACCAAAGAACAATGTGTCTCTCTTTCAAGTCAAACATAACTTGCAGTGAAATAATATTTTGTGCTTACCATAAATGAACCTAATACTCCAACCTGTGGTTCAAGCTTTGATGGGGATATCAAAGGTTGCAAACTCAGCAGAAAATCCTCCATAGGCTTATTTGAGGGTGAGGAAATTTGTCTCCCCCATTCTAACCATAACAAGATGGCCAATGGCAGATATTCTCAATACTGTATTATTGAACTCTGTGGGACTGGTTCAGGAAAGTTGAACTGCAATGACTTTTAAGCTGTCTTCTCTTCCCTCTTTCCTACATGTGCTGAATAGCACCCAAGTGACTCTAAGGCAAATACTCACCTTCCCACTTAACTTTCTAATTAACCCATCCTCACAACATATACTTTCATAACCCTTAGAAACAGTTTATCAAAATCAGAAGAAAACATCTTATCACATGATTCCTTAATTAAAAGTATTTATGTCGGATATATTCAGTATTTGAGATACCTGACCACCCACCAGTCATACCTCGGGGAATAAACTCTTTATACTAAAGCAGTGTTGAGGGAATGAGTGCCTATATTCTGGACTTTTGAGATAACTTCCAGGAAAGAATCAATAATCATTGATAAATAACACTTACTCTGTTATATGCACTGCTCCAAGCATCATTTAATCTTCAAAACAACTGTGTGAAATATGTCCTATTATCATCCTCATTTTACAGATGAGGAAACTGGGGATAGAACAGTTGAGACATTTGCCCAAGGTCACACCACTATTAACTAGAGATGATGTAATGTTAACCCAGCCTGTGTGGTAGAATGTCTGAGTGTTTAACCACTACCTAACACCGTGCTCATGAGAACCTTGGAGTCCCTGGGTGGTGCAGATGGTGAACACATTTGGCTGCAAACCAGAAGTTTGGAGGTTTGAATCTACTCATAGGTGCCTTGGAAGAAGACTTGGCCATCTACTTCTAGAAAATCACCCATTGAAAACCCTGTGGAACACAGTTCTACTCTGACACATGGGATCAACTGGGATACTGCTGTAAGGAGAACAGTAGGACTACAATCTCCTTCTAGTGAGAGATGGGGTGAAAACTGAAATCCAGACAGTCTGATATTAAGTGAAATCATTAGGGTCTCCTTCTTCACAAATAAATCAGGGAAGCCATTTTGTGGGAGGTGTTAGTACACCAGAATCCAATTCTCTGAAAAAACTTAGGAATCTAATGACAAAACAAACTCATTCTTGTTCAAGCAAAACACCTGTCTAAACTTAGCTAACAAATGTTGTTGTTGTTGTTGTTAGGTGCTGGCCAGTCATTTCCAACTCATAGCAACCCTATGCAAAGAAGAATGAAACATCATCCGATCCCGCGCCAGCTCCGCCATCTTTGCTATACTTGAGTCCATTGCAGCAGCCACTGTGTCAATCCATCTTGTTGA
>NW_006921672.1:9198157-9201353 GCF_000298275.1 Orycteropus afer afer | reverse complement strand
GCATGTTTCAAATGAAACACTAAATTTACCAGGGAGAAAGTTAATATAAGACAATTAGAATAAGATAATGTAATGAAAAACTCCATCCAGAAATATGGAGGTACTACCACTTCATAATGCAAATTTTAATTCAATTCAATTAGTTGCATGCTTAAAATATATGCATTATAAAATGCTTTAATACCTAGTAGATTCTCAAGAAATAGTGAGAAATAGCTATTTCTTTTCCTCCCTTTTTTAAATTGTTGTAAAAGTATACATCACCAATTCAACCTTTTACAGGTGTACAACTTAGCAATTAATCATGTTGTGTAACCATCACCCATAATAAATGGCTTTATCATACCATGAATAAAATAGCCACTCTCAGGAAAGAAGTATATAGAAAACAGTGACCCAGGGAATGTTAAATCTAGCTCTCACTCAAGAAAGGACTAAAGCATGCCTAAATTTTTATAGTAAGCATGACTTTAGAAGAAAAGTATGATTAAGAAAATTCAAGAGACTTGCCCTTATGAGTAAACAGGGGTCAACGTTTTGAGCAGTTAAGCAACATACATTCCAGTATTGCTTTAATAAAGAAGTGTTTTGTGATCTGTGTTGTCACTTAGCTTTAGGGCCAAGTCACCTCCAAAATGGTTGTCATAATATACACTTATTTTGCAAAAGATTGTGAGTTAATTAGTATTTGTAAAATATCTAGAGATAAACAGGTTATGTTAATAATTCTTTGCAATCTCATAATACCTCTTGTTCAATAAACGCCAACCTTATAAACTATTACACTAACAACATACTCTGTTTTACATGATTTAGTCACAAGAAACATGGACAAAAGATAATAATTTGATCTGGCCACAACAAAACCAACAATTAGGCTATGAATATGAGCTATGCTTCTTAACTTACTGGGCATTGTTCTAAATATATTCCAATGGTCCAAATTATAGTTTTTTTGGTAATTATCCTTCATGGTCAAAAAATATCCATGCTTTCTGGCCCACTAAATATTACAACAATCAATGCTGAATGTTCTTCAAAGTATTTGATAGCCATAACATTGAAAAATCTCATTCAGGAAAAGATTGCTCTTTCAAAACTGAACCTGTAGTCAGTTAACCAATCAATTTGTACCATTATAACTGATAGATCCTGTCTGAGAGGTTCACTTTATAATAATAATAATAATCTGACTAATTAACATTTACAAAATGTTGGTGCCCTTCAGACTATTTCATAGTCATTCATTACTGGAGTTGCTCAGCATTCATTTGAGACTATTTGATGGTATTGTTTTCATTTGCCCCAGTAAGGAAATGAAGAACCATGAGACTGAGTAACTTCCCCAGGGCATCAAGGTAAAGAACAAACAGTCTGTTTACTGATGATGACTAATCTTTTACCTGAGACACTATAATCATTGGTTTTCTAGGTTGTTGTTGTGGTGGTGGTTGTTGTTATGTGCCATCGAGTCGGACCCAACTCACAAAGAGCCCTCCTTGGGTTTCTGAGGCAGTATCACTACGGAAATAGATTGCCCCATCTTCCTTCCGAGGAGTGGCTGGTGGGTTTGAACCACCAGCCTTCTGGTTAGCAGTCAAGTGCCTTAGGCTCTACGCTAGGTTTTCTAGGTAGTGATTGATAAACAAGGTACTGCAGCACTTCTATTATTTCAGCTTTCAGTTTAAAAATCAATTTAAAAAGTCCCACTATCAAAGGATCACTAGATATTGAGAGTGTCTGATTTTAACAAGAAAGAAAACACCCAAGAAAATGGAAATAATAGAGCTACTCCATAAACATTTGCAGGGCAAAACTGGTAGACATTGGTCATTTGAATTAATATGTTTTTGTTATGTAGAGCAAAAAAACTAGAATCTATTCCAGAAGTCAGAGAGATGTGCATTTAAAACTGAACAGGTGTGGGATAGTGTATGGGAATACACCTAAGAGTATATTTAGGAGAGGATATTTCTACATAAACCCCAGAAAACTATATGCTGCAAATAAATCCACGTATATAGTAGAGCATATGGGGGCAAAGTAGCTCTGGTAGCGTAGTGCCTAAGGCATTTGACTGCTAACCAGAAGGCTGGCGGTTCAAACCCACCAGCCATTCCTTGGAAGGAAGGTTGGGCAATCTATTTCTGTAGTGATATCACCTCAGAAACCCAAGGAGGGGTCGCTATGAGTTGGGTCTCACTCAACGGCAGTGAGTTTATTTTATTTTATTTTATTTTGTATAGGGGGCAAAGTTATGAAAACTTCTTAGCCATAACCAAAAACCTTGAGGGACTAAGGCACTGGGTTTGCGGGTTTAGGACCATAGTCTCTGGGAACACGTAGGTCAACTGTCATAATGTAATCCACAAAGACAAAGTTCTATATCCTGCCTTGGTAAGTAGCAACTGTGGTCTTAGAAGCTTGCAAGCAGCCATGTAAAATGTAGCTGTTGGTTTATCCCTATCCAGACCAAAGAAGAGTGAGGAAAATCAAATACTTGAGGAAACAATTAGTCCAAAGAACCAACGGACCACGTGAACCACAACTCCACTAGCCTAAGACTAGATGGTGCCCAGCTATCAGACAGATGGCTTTGATTGGGATCACAATATAAGCTGGACAGAGTGGGAGAAAAATGTAGAACAAAATTCAAAATCATAGGACTAGAGTTACTGATCTGATAGAGACTGGTGGAACCCAGAGATGACGACCCTTAGACACCCTTCAAGCCTGCAACTGAATCCACCTTCAGCTAAGCAATAGACAGGCCTATAAAGTAGACAAACAACATCTATGAGATAAAGCACCTGAGACTATAAGGGCAGCAGTTACCCAAAACAAAGTTCAGAATGCAGGAAGGGGCAGGAAGGGAGGATGGATGGAAACAGAGAACCCAGTGAAGTCGGAAGAGTGCTGTTACACTGAAGGGACTGCAGCCAATGTCATGAAACAAAATATGGGTGGATTGTTAAATGGAAAACTAATTTGCTCTGTCAGTTTTCACCCAAACCATGATAAAGTGTTTTGTTTAAAAAAAAAAAAAAAGATGTGCATTTACTCATATTTAATTTTGACCTCTGAGACAATGATTTATATTACCCCAACTGGCACCTTTTTAATACATAAAAATTATCCTTGGGGCACCTTTCCACCTACAGACTGGATACTATTAAAAATCAACCAATTATGAAAA
>NW_006921672.1:9188146-9197957 GCF_000298275.1 Orycteropus afer afer | reverse complement strand
GGCTCTGCTCCCGAGCTGGCTGTGTTAGGCGGCCCGGTGGAGGAACAAACTTTGGGGCTGGAAATGCATGCGGTAGGTCAGGAGTAGGAAGCAGCTTTTCTTGTAATCTTGGGGGCATTACTTCTGGAGGAGGCTTCTTCAATGGTGGAGGGTTGGGAAGTGGGATCTACACTGGGTTTCTTGGAAATGAGCATGGTCTCCTCTCTGGGAATGAAAAGGTGACCATGCAGAACCTCAATGCCCACCTGGCATCCTACTTGGACCATGTGCAAGCTCTGGAGGAAGCAAATGCAGATCTAGAGCAGAAGATCAAGGGTTGGCATGAGAAACACGGTCCTGGTTCTTGTCAGGGACTTGATCATGACTATGGTAGATATTTCTCAGTCATGGAAGATCTTAAAAGGCAGGTAAGAAATATAGATTTGTATATTTATACAACAATGTATATTTATAATTTATAAAAAATATATAAAGTATAAAAATGTACAATTTATATTATATACTTACATATTTTCATATCTATACATCTTAAAAAATATATAAAAGGTGCTTAACAAATTTGCATCATACAGAATTTACTCACTCTGTATTCCCAGTGCTTAGGGAAGTGCCTGACAATAAACATTTGCAGAATTAATTAATGAAAGAGAAACCATTTAAAAATGGATATAACTAGTTTGTTGTTTCTGTATTTGGCTCATGCCTTTTGACTTAAAATAATGAAAGTATAATCGTAAAAGCTTACACTTTAGCACTTAAGCTCTGGGCATTTATTATATGAAGAAAATCCAGACGAAGTTAGAAAAAAAAAATGATAGTAAAACAGATGGTTGTGGGGTTAATAAAATGGAGAATCACACTGAAACCTGCAGATTCCTATCACTTTTGGGACTTAACATTTTGCACACTATTTCTCATTTAGATTATTTCTGCGACTAACTGTAACGCTAGCATTGTTCTACAGAATGACAATGCCAGACTGACCGCTGATGACTTCAGGCTGAAGTAAGTGAAAATAAAGTAATAAATTATAATAAAGGTAAACACCTACAGCTGGGTAAAATAACATAGCTATTGCTTTTTAAAGCAAAATGTTCTTATGAAGCCAAACTGCATCAATGAAGAAGTTGAACAAAATATGCCCTAACATAGAGAGCTAGCATAAATTTTAACAACTCCTGGATGGTGTAAGTAGTTTAAGTGCTCAACTGCTAGCCAAAATGTTGGCAGTTCAAACCCACCCAGAGGCCTCAGAAGACAGGAGTAACCTTCTACTTCTGAAAGGCCACAGGCCTTGGAAACCCTATGAAGCAGTTCTCCTCTACACCCAGGGTCACACATTTTAAACATCTAACATGATTTTTATTCAACTGTGAAGCACATGGGATGACAAAAATCAACTCTGAAGAAACAACTTCTCCCAAATATTATTCCTAAATCAGTAGGCAGCTCAAACTCTTTTAACAGTCTGCCATGGCAAGAAGCTTCAGAAGTGTGCACAGAATCGTATCCTCACCATGTAAAAATGTCTTCAAACTTAGGCTTTGCACTTGCCTATGATTTAATTCTCAAGCACTTTAATAACCTTTAAGGTATGAGAATGAGCTTGCTCTGCACAAGAGCCTTGAAGCCGACATCAACAGTCTTCACCGAGTGCTGGACGAACTGACCCTTTGTACAACGGATCTGGAGATACAGTGTGAAACACTCAGCGAGGAATTAACACACCTCAGAAATAATCATGAGGAGGTAAGGAATCCAGCAGGCTGGCTTCCTGTGGAATCGATTTCTTCCTTCAGCTACACTGCTTACATCAGAGCAGAGTGTGTAGAGCTACTAAAATTCCGATTTGAGTATTAATACTGATCCCTTTTGCAGGAAATGAAAGTCCTTCAGCGTACAGCGGGGGGAAATGTGACTGTGGAAATGAACGCAACCCCTGGAGTGGACCTGACTGTTGTGTTGGACAACATGAGGGCCGAGTATGAGGGGCTGGCTGAGCAGAACCGCAGAGACTCTGAGGTCCAGTTTAATGAGAAGGTACAGCTATGACAGATTACACACTAAGGGCTTGTTCAGTTGATGACCAAGCTGGTCACTCACCCTCTGACAATTAAAACTTCAGAGTGCATCACTGCAAAAACAGATTTCTGATGACGCAGGAGCAGCCACGGCAGCCAGAAATGAGTTGATGGAACTGAAACGCAATATCCAAACCTTGGAAATAGAACTTCAGTCCCTCATGGCCATGGTAAGCAGGAATTGTCATTGAACTAACTATGTGTGTGTGTGTGTATACATATACATATATGTGTGTATATATATCCATATATAATGTATTTATATATATAATACATACATAAATGTATTTATAATGAATATAGATTGACTAAATATATTAAATATGTAAGTACATTAATCATCAAGAATTCTGTCCATAAACGATATTACTTTTAATTCACCCATCCCAAAACCTGAAAAATGAGTTTTTTCAATGGAGTGGAAATGCCTTTTTAAAAACTTGCTAAAGTTGATTTTCAATTGAAGACATTTAGAACTTATACAAATATTTATTTTCACCTTGAGAATGTTTAAAATATAAACATGCCTTTTAAACACACACACACACACACATTCAAGACTACTTTGTTCTTCTTCCAGAAACATTCCTATGAGCGCTCCTTGGCCGAGACGGAAGGCAATTACTGCCTTCAACTCCAGCAAACCCAGGCTCAGATCCAGATGCTGGAAGAACAGCTGCAGCAGATTCGAACGGAAACAGAAGGCCAGAAGCTGGAGTCCGAGCAGCTTCTAGATATCCAAATCTTCTTAGAAAAAGAAATAGAAACTTACTGCAGATTAATAGACGGAAAAGAAAGGTAGATGTTGACTCTTGAAAAACAACCTCATATCAAACCAGATTTTCTCAGTATACCAATACTCTCCCCTAGAATTTCCTCTGCTAAAGAGTATACGAAGGAGTGCTGGTGGTGCAGGGGTTAAAGCACTTGGCTGCAAACCAAGACTGGCAGTTTGAACCCACCAGCTGCTCAGTGGGAGAAAGATGAGGTAGTCTGCTTCTGTGCAGATATACAGCCTTAGAAGCCCTGTGGGGCAGTTCTACTCTGTAGCATGGTGCCTAAGGCACTTGACTGCTAACCAGAAGGCTGGCGGTTCAAGCCCTCCAGCCACTCCTGGGAAGGAAGGTTGGGCATTCTATTTCCGTAGTGATACCGCCTCAGCAACCCAAGGAGGGGTCGCTATGACTCTGGTCCAACTCAATGGCACCTAACAACAACATCGGGTTGATATGTGAAAACAGGCAGCAAATCAGATTTCTAAGTAAGAAAAGAATTTCTGTCTATAATAATATAAAGAAAATTTCAACGTGAATATTGAACAATTCCAGTATTCCAATCCAGGGGAAATTTACTTTCTTTGATTTGGCATTGAATCATATTTCTTATAATAACATTCTATTTTCTTATTACTTCACTGCTTACCCCACATGTACCCTGTATTGAGTGAGTTATTACATTTTTATTTGAAAGATGAGCAATGAAGGAATAGGAAAATTTAACTGGAGGGGCACCATACCTTGTTAGCTAAAAGCAACAGCCCAGAAATTGGTTGGTAGGTTCAAATCCTACCAACTGGGTGAATTTAAGCACCTTGTTTAACCTCTTTAAGCTCCACCTTCCTTCCTCTCTGGTGAAATTGCAGTAATACCAAAAGCACACTCTTAACTACTCTTAACCATCGTGCCTCACTGCACATATAAAGTCCTTGGGACGGTAGCTTGCACACAGAAGATACTTGGTAACCAGTGGCCATTACTTACTGCTTGCCCATGGTCACACCATGAATAGGGAGCACCTTAGGCATCTTCCAAGGCCAGGGTCAACCAACCACCTGCAGCCTATTCTCACAGAACCCAATAATGAGTGCTACCTCCTCAGAATGAAGTGTTTATTATACCATGCATTTTTCACTTTTTCTTAATAACACCCTTTATACCATTTTATAAATAACTTTTTACATGCAGATGCTTTACTATCAATAGTATAAACTGCTTGTGTCTGACCTCTGTATTTTCTACAACACAAAGCCCAGTGCCCTCCACATAGTAGGCACCTCAAAGATGTCCATTGGCCATTTGATTGACTAAAATGTCAGAATGAAAACTTTGAGTGCCCATATTGCTAAGTCAAGGAGATCATATCTATGCATGGGGGAATGTCTGACTATAAACGTTCATTTAATCTCTTCTTTCATTATGTTGAAGTCGTAAAAAGCTTACTAATGTTCCTCAAACATAAGAAGAAATTGAACCTTTTAGAAAGTAAAGCTCCAAAACTGTCATTGCCAATTCATGCTTATTGCTGAACTCCCTGATGGAAAAAAATAATACAATAATTTATTATTTTCTTCACAAAGAATGTAAACCCACATGTTACAAATCAAAAGGATGTGTGCCTAAAAGTCATGGAAATCGGGTGAAAGGTATAGAAGGTTTTCACTTGGTGTAACTCATAAATTCCAGCAGTAGTAGTCAATAAGTCACTTGCTTGTAAACAAAATGAAATTTTGTCTAAGTTTAGATTCTAGTGCCTGAAGAGATAAGGTACATTGTAACAGTGCTTAATATTTGTGTTTTCTATTCCACAGAACAAGTGTGGTCAAATTATATAATTATAATTATATATATAATTTTAAAATGAGGAATCAACCTCCAACATCTTATTTACTAATAACCTATTATTTTCAATGTTTTGGTAAAAGAACATTTTATTATACATTTTATTATTTTAACCATGAAAATGGAACAAATTGGTATTTAAAAGTAAACAGCATTTCTTGCTCCAGGCTTGTACTTGCCCGATGTGTATGTTGTTTTAATCCATGCTCCATTTATACTGTCAAACATCCATTACTTTAAAAGAAAGTAATACATGAAGTGGTAAAACATGAAAGCTAGTCCAAGGCCTTGCTAAGACTTGGCCTTGACTTCAAGCACCGTATTATATATCAATTTACTGCAAACTTGCAAAACCCATTTTTAAAAAGCATGCCTGTCATGACTGAATGAATGAATACCTTTCAACCTGTTAAGAAAGAGCACTAAACTTGCGTTAATTTTATTTTAGACTCAACAGAAGAAATTGTTGTCAAAACACTCGTTGAAGAACTGGATCAACTTGGCAATGTCCTTTCGTTAAGGGTCCACGCAGTTGAAGAAAAATCCTCTAAAATAAGCAACATTACAATGGAGCAACAAGTACCTTCTAAAGCACCATAATTAGAAAAGTTATTTAAAAACCACAACAGACACCTGCCTGTGTGGAATCCCATTGGCCAAATAACCAAAGGAAACCATTCCTTTATGTTCTTAAAATAAAAGGGCTAGAATTTGTTTTCCTTCTCTTCCTTTTCTCATGTTCTTTGCATGTAACTTTTATATGTAGGAAAAAATCTTACTCTGTCCCTAGTTTATGCTTTTATGTTGGGCTTCTTCACCATTTCATTAAAAATTCTCCTCTTGCAAGTTATTTATGATAAATCTGGTTATTGTGAATTTCCACAGTTGATTCCAATGCAGTAGCACCAAGCTTATGCTAATAAAATAAAGTGCTTTATCTCACAGTCACATTTACATAAATTGAAAAGAGCTAGCCCAAATCTCTGGTGCCAAATCTGTTCCTGATTAACTATATAAACATTTTAATCTCTTTGGATTTGGGCTTCTGTGGATGTAAAAGGAAAGTATACCAAACCAAAAACTCACCACCGTCCAGTCAATTCCGACTCATAGGGACCCCTCCTTGGGTCTCTGAGTCAGTATCTCTAGGGAAGTAGATTTCCCAGTCCTCCTTCCAAGGAGTGGCTGGTGGTGTACCTGTGGATCATAAATAGTTCTTTACCTTTGTCATGCTTAGTGTGAATGGGTGGTCAGTGAATGTTGATTTGTTGAATCTGAACCTGGATAGCTCTTTTCCCACTTTGCAGTACTTGCATCTCTCTGTTCCTACCATGGTGCTGATTGAGCAAATCTAGGACTGCATACTCCCATCTTCAAGTATGTGATGGCCAATTTTATTGTCAACTGAGCTAGGCTGTGGTGTGCAGTTGTTTATGGTGTTCAAACACAATTCTAGATGTTGCTATGAAGGTATTTACATATTATTAACACTTGAATTAGTTGACCTAAGTAAAGAAGATTGGCCCTAGGGGATGGCCTCAGGCCTAAGACAGTCACCTGCCACACCCAAACCCACCACCCCTCCTGCAGGTAGCCAGTCTCTTAGTGAGCTCTGGTAGCATAGTGCCTAAGGCACTTGACTGCTAACCAGAAGGCTGGTGGTCCTGGAAGGAAGGTTGGGCAATCTACTTCCATAGTGATATCACCTCAGAAACCCAAGGAGGGGTCGCTATGAGTCTGGTCAACTCCATGGCACATAAAAACAACAACAACAATGTGAGTGGGCCTCATCTAATTAGTTGAAGGCTCTAAGGGCAAAAATGAGCTTGCCTAAGGGAGAAGGATTCTGCAAATAGACTGTAGACAACCTACTAGAGTTTGCAGCCTACCACTTAGCCTACTAATTTCAGATATAAGAGTGCTGGAGTTTGTAGCCTGTCACTTGATCTGGATTTTGGATGGCTTGCCAACCCTCAAAATTGGGTGAACTAATTTCTTTTAAAAAGATAGATAGATAGATGGATGGATAGATGCACATCAAAAGACTTTTCCAAAAGAGTAAAAAGGGAACCTTTTTTGGGAAAAAAAAAATATTTGGCAATGCCGTATCTGACAAGAGACTTCTCTCTAAAATTTATAGAAAACCTCAACATCAAAAAGATAAACAACCCAATTAAAAATCAGGCAGACAAACAAACCAATTAACAAATGGGCGGAGGACAAGAACAGACAGTTCATCAAAGAGGATATTCAGGCACCAACAAACACATGATGAAATGCTTGTGATCATTAGCCATCAGAGAGATGCAAATCAAAACAAAAATGAGAAATCATCTCACCCCAGCAAGAAGAGCAAATTTCAAAAAGATAGAAAACAAATAGTGCTGGAAAGGGTATGGATAGATTGGAACTCTCATACATTGCTGATGGGACTATAAAATGATCAACCACTATGGAAAATGGTATGGTGCTTCCTCAAAAAGTTGGAAATAGAAATATCATTTGATCAGGCAGTCCCGCTACCATGTACATATCCTATAGAAGTGAGAGCTGGGACATGAATAGATATATGCTTGTGTTCATCCCAGCACTATTCACAATAGCAAAGAGATGGAAAACAACCTAAGCACCCATCAATGGATGAATTGGATAATCAAACTATGGTACATACATATATACACAGTGGAACACTACGCAGCATGAAAGAATGATGAGAATCTGCAAAACTTCTTGTAACATGAATGAACTTGGAGGACATCATATTAAGTGAAATAAGTCAATCACAGAAGGACAAATACTGTTGAGTCCACTATTTAAGAAAAGTCAAGGAACGATTTACTCAGGGTAGGAAACTATCTTTATTGTTTACCAGGGATAGGAGGGGAGAGGAGGGAAAAATTCTAGCCAGGGAAGAGACACATTATGATTTGAGTGAAGAGAAACACAATATACCAAAAGTGGGTAACCAGCACAATATCACTAAGCAAAAAGAAGACACAGAGTGGTGCACAAGAGGCACAAAAAAGAAAGACACAGTGAAAAGGCAGCCATAGGGAGGAAGTGGGAAGAGAGTTGTTATATTGTGGGGATTTTAGGTGATGTCATGAAACCAAAAGTGCATGAGCTATTTGAATGGAAAGTGAATTTGCTCTTTAAACTTCCACCCAAATCACAATTAAAAAAAAAAATTAAAAACTCACTGCTGTTGAGTCAGATCCAACTCATAGTGACCCTTACTTGGGTTTCTGAGGCAGTATCACTATGGAAGTAGATTGCCCAATCTTCCTTCCAAGGAGTGGCTGGTGGGTTTAAACTACCAGCCTTCTGGTTAGCAGTCAAATGCCTTAGGCACTACGCTACTAGAGCTCCCACAATAAAAAGTTAAAAAAAAAAAAAAAAAAAAAAAAAAAAAAAAAAAAAAAAAAAAAAACTACATGAAAAATCTCAAAAAAAGATAGGCAACTCTTGAGTCAGCTCTGACTCATGATGACTTTATGCACAACAGAAAAAAAAAAAAAAAAACATTGTCTGGCCCTGCATTATCTTCATAGTCCCTGGTGTTTTTTAGTCCATTGTTGCAGCTATTGTGCCAATCTATCTTACCAAGGGTCCTATTGCCCTCACTGGCCCTCTACTTCACCAAACATTATATTATTCTCCAGTGATTGGCATGTCCAAAGCAAGCCAAGATGGGCAATGGTCGGTTGTAAACCATAAGGTTTTCACAGGCTTATTTTTGGAAGTAGATCACTAGGCCTTTCTTCCTAGTCTTAGACCAGAAGCTTCACTAAAACCTGTCTACCATGAGTGACTTGCTGGTGTTTAAAATACAGCAACATAGCTTCCAGCATCACAGCAATACACAAGCCACCACAGTATGAGAAACTGACAGACTGGTATTCGGTAGGTAGGTAGATACAAAGAGAGAGAGAGAGAGATACTTAGGTAGGTAGGTAGATATTTCTCAATCTTGCTCATATCTTGCTGCACCTAAGGACCAGCCTGATATTCTTACCAAATTTTATGGTCAGTGCAGCTAGGGCTGGCTGGACAGCAGCCAAGTTCTAGGTTACAGAAGCTTTTTATTGGGAGAGAGTGAGGTGAGGAGCTCTGCAATAATCTGAATTCCCAACTTGCATGACAGGCCATCACTAAAGGGATTTGATCAACTGGTATACAGGCCACGTGAAACCAAAGTGTCCCATAAACACTGAATGGCACCATCTCAGGATACTCGGCCCTTGAGGTGCATCTCCAAGTCTTAAAAATAGCCTTGATTACTAAGGTTTCCTTTTCCCACATAAGGTAGTTGATGCTCTCTCTCTTGTGATCAGTGGTACTAACCACTCCTTCTTGTTCCCAGTAGAGTTCCTATTCTTTCCAAGCACAATCTTACAAATTTCTATTTTTCTGTATCCACTCTTTCCTACTTAAACAGATAAATGTATGTCTTATGTACATAAGAAATGTCTTATGTACATAAGACAGATTTATACTTAATATAAGCATAAACTATGACTCCAAAATGCATGTGTTTCAGAGTAGAAGTGCAGTCCACAGAGTTTTCAGTGGGTAGGACATTTCAGAAGTAGATCACCAGGACTTTCTTCTGAGGACCCTCTGGGTAAATTCAAACCACCAACCTTTCAGTTAGCTTCTGAGTGCTTGACTGTTTGCACCACCCAGAGACTCCTGGGTGACTGCCTGCTAAAATAGAACATTTAGGGAGGTTCAAGAAACTTTTTTTTTTTTTAAGAGTTCAATATCTTTTTTTTATTTTAAGAGCTTGTTTTATATTCAATGTAATGCGTACATTTAGTTTCATTCCCCCATTCACCATGTCCAATCCTAACCCAGTCTCCTTCCCTCCCTACCCTGCAACCCTCCCTCATGCCCCTCATAATTATACACTCCTGTTTGTCCTGCATTTCCTCAGTTTGAATGTTGGTCCTCCGGTGTTCTTGGTCTTTTGCTCTAAGGGATGTATTACCATAGAGTATGTGGGTGCATCATCCTGGGTTGAGTGGTCTGCATGTACATCTTGTTAACTATTGGGCTGAGAGCCTGCCCCTGGGGGTGAGTTTTATTCCAGGTGCAGAATGTATTCCAGGG
>NW_006921672.1:9186392-9187877 GCF_000298275.1 Orycteropus afer afer | reverse complement strand
TTGTTTTGTTTTGTTTTTTTGGTTCTTCTTTACTTCTGACGCTAGAAGACCATTAGCTGCATCTTAGATGGCTGTTTGAAAGCTGTTAAGACCCTAGTTGCCACTCACCAATGTAGAATGTGGAGCAATGCTTTTACGTATTTGGTTCAAGAGACTCTTAACATAATAACTAAAATATCCAGGATAAAATTTTTCAAAAAATTACACATCACAGCAAGAACTGGAAAAATCACAATTTGAATGAGAAAAGACAATGAACAGATTCCAATGCTAAGATGAATCAGATGTTGAAACTATCAGAAAAGGATTTTAAAGCACCCATTGTTAAAAATGCTTTGATAATAAATTACAAATTTATTACAAATTACAAAAGACCTCTTTAAAAAAATGAAAAATCAGTGAAAAAATAGAAGGTATAAAAATGGAAATTATAGAACTGAAAAATACAATAACCAAATTAAAAAACTCTAAATGGTTGTAATAGTAGAAAGGAGATCACAGATGATAAAATTAGTGAACTTGAAATAAAAAACATAGTATCATTTACAATTGCTCCAAAAAGAGAGTAAAAGCCTTAGATATAAATCTAACAAAATATGTGCAGAATCTGTCCGACAAAAATTACAAAATGCTAATGAAAGAAATCAAAGATAACCTAAATCCTGGGAAGGCATGGAATTGAAGAATCCAACATAGTAAAGAAGTCAATTCTCCTTAAATAGGCCTATAGGTTTAACACAATTCTTAACAAAATGTCAGTAAGGTTTCTTTGTGGACATAGACAAGATAATTCTAAAATTTATATAAAGTGGGAAAAGTTCTAGAACAGTCAAAACAATTTTGAAAAAGAAGAATAAAGTGGAAGGAGTCATTCTTCCCAATGTTAATGTTTACTATATAGCTACAGTCATCATGACAATGTGGAACTGGTAGAAGGATAGACACATAGATCAATGGAACAGAATAGAGAACCCAGAAATAGATCCACACAAGTATGTCTAATTAATTTTTGAGGAAAGAGCAAAAGCAATCCAGTGGTAGAGGGATAGCATTTTCAAAAATAGCCATGGAGTAATGAGGTATCTATAGTCAAAAAAATGAACCTCAACCTAAACTTCACATCTTATACAAAAAATAATTCAAGAGTTCCAGCCAGATGGCGGACTAGGCACAAGGACTGCACAGACGCTCTTCAACAAAGAAAAGGGAAACCAATGAACACAGACACAGAAAATAATCTTGGACCCTGAGCCCTGAAGGGAAGGATACAAAAGTGGACTAAACCCCAACTAGCAGAAGAATTTGCGTGGAAATACCAAAAAAGGAGACACACGGAGCTGCGGTCTGGCAGCGGACTGAGCGACCCTGACGGCACAGACGACACAGCTTGGAGATTCCCGAGTGGTGGTAGGACCTAAGAATTAACCCAAAAATCACCCTACTAGCCAGGGACTGCACGAAAGACTGTGCACGGTGGCTGGGGAA
>NW_006921672.1:9177385-9182424 GCF_000298275.1 Orycteropus afer afer | reverse complement strand
GGGGAGCTGTTGCATTGTGGTAAACTGTGGTCAATGACATGAGACAAAGTATATGTGAACTACTGTATGGAAAGTGAATTTGCTCTGTAAATCTTCACTCAAATAAAAATTTAAATAAATAAATAATTCAACATGGATCATGGACTTAAGTTTAAAACTGTAAGGAAGTCTTCACGATTTACGATTAGTCAAGTTCTTAGACTTGACACCAAAAGCATGAACAATAAAAGGGAAAACTGATAAATTGGACCTCAGAACATAAAGAGATTAGTAGGCAAGTTGGTAGATGATAGATAGATAGATAGATGGATAGATAGCTAGATAGAGAGACCGATAGATAACAAAAAACAAAACAACTCACTGCCATCGAGTCAGATCTGACTCCTAGTGACCCCCTTGGGTTTCCCAGGCATTATCGCTACAGAAGCAGATTGCCCAACCTTCATTCCAGAAGTGGCTGGTGGATTTGAACTGCCAGCCTTCCAGTTAGCAGTCAAATGCCTTAGGTACTATGCCACCAGAGCTCCTGGAGAGAGAGAGAGAGAGAGGTCTCTACACATTTACATTCATCAACATATAATTGCATAGAGATAGTCCCCAACTTATGACATATTTGAGTTACAAGTAACCATAATTAACACTGTCTGGTTTTTGTTTGTTTGTTTTGGTACATCTTATCATTAGTAGTAGGAGCCCTGGTGGTGCAGTGGTTAAAACACTCAGCTGCTAATTGAAAGGTTGGCAGTTTGAACCCACTAGTCACCCCACAGGAGAAAGATGTGGCAGTCTGCTCCCCTAAATATGACAGCCTTGGAAACCCTGTGGGGCAGTTCTACTCTGTCCTATAGGGTTACTATGAGTTGGAATCGACTCAGTGGTAGTGGCTTGGGTTCAGTTTAGTTTATCGTTAGTAATACGTACTATATAAACGCAGCCACTCATAGCTAACGCGTCGATTCCAACTCGTAGCAACTCTATAGGGCTCCCATTATCTTTAATATAGTTACTTATTTGATCTTCTTATATGTAACTTGTCTCACCTTGCCATCCCTCTCAATGCACACACCTTTCCCACCATTCAAAGACTCAGACCTCCCCTCTCCCCACCACACACACATAAACACGCACACACATACGATATTGTTCTCATCCTGTTTAGGTTTCCACACCCCACACTGGAATATTGCAGCTCCCCTACCTTACTTAGCCCCATTTAATAGCTCTTGGACTGACTAGTTCAGGAAGGGAAGAGGAGAAGAAGAGAATGAGAGAAAAGAAAAATCATGTTTTAATCATCATTGTAACCCAAGCACTCAGTATTGAGTATGCAGTGTTAGTTGAGTTAGTGTAAGCCCAATGAGTGCAGGAACGTTGTTTGATCCATTACTGCATCCTAAGTGCTCAAGACAATGACTGGCACACAGTAGGTATACAGTAAACATTTGTTAAATGAGCAAATGAACCAGTATGTTCCCAACAACCTCACACAATAAATATGCATAGAGATTTGGGCCATATGGCAATTTTCAGATTTTTCAAAATTTTCCGTAATTGTTCAGTTTTCCATAAATATATGTGAATCCACAACTATGGCATAGTTAATTTACTGTTGACTTTCATCTGAGCTAAACCATAATGAAGCAAAGAGAGATGAAATATTTCCTTCCAAGTTTGGCTTCAAAATTAGCAGTGTCAGGAAATAAGTTAATGTCCTTTCTAATGCCACAAAACATAACAGCAATTAGGGGTGTGTTTCTAATTGCCAAAGTGGATAAGAGAAGACAACTATCCACAACCACAAATGTCAACAAAATATGATGCATGTGTCAGCTGAAATGGAAGTTAACTTCCCATCAGAAATAGTAGCAAGAAAAAAAAAAAAAAAAAACTGGTGATTGAAAGACTAAGTTGGGAAAATAATCATTCCAGATCTACTCTCTACCTATATGTGGAAAATACTGAAAGTAAAAGCATAAAAACTCTCCAAAACGTCAACATCTGCTCTGGCATAATAGCCCAAGCCCTAGACACCACATTTTTATTCTGTAATGGACTGATGAGCTTTATCTTCTAAGGATGGAAGTGAAGAGTGACTCACTCGCAATTTAAAAATGTAGTAACAAACCTGACATTACTCCACCCAGACCCATTTCTCAGATAACCATGAACCTGAGGGCAACTACCCACCTACAGAAATAAACCCAGCAAAGTTACTTACTAATTAGGAAAAATCACCCAATTATGCTAACTTGCTGAGGCTGGCAAGCCATCTTTTATTCTAGGTAGGCAGAATTTCATCCAGAACACCCTTGAGAATTGTCTATAAAAAGGCAAACAAAACAGTTGGAGCGAGAAGGCAATCCATTCTGACTTTCACGAAATACACCACCACAACGGGCTTGCCCTGACACCATGTCTCTTCGACTTTCCAGTGGATCCAGGAGGCCCTGTCCCCGACCCACCACAGGATCGCTCAGGCTCTCCAGTGGGGCAGCCAGCTTTGGGGCTGGAAATGCCTGTGGCATACCTGGAATTGGAAGTGGCTTCTCGTGTGCCTTTGGTGGCAGCTCATCAGGAGCAAATGTGGGAGGAAGCAATTCTTGCACTGGCTTCACTGTGAATGAAGGGGGCCTCCTTTCTGGCAATGAGAAGGTGACTATGCAGAACCTCAATGACCGTCTGGCATCCTACCTGGACAATGTGCGAGCTCTGGAGGAGGCAAACGCAGACCTAGAGCAGAAGATCAAGGGATGGTATGAGAAATTTGGGCCTGGTTCCTGCCGTGGTCTCGATCATGACTATAGTAGATATTTCCCAATAATCGAAGATCTTAAAAATCAGGTAAGACTTGATACTCTACAATGATATTCCTGTACTTGGATTTCTAAATATACTCTTTCTTTCCTCACTAAATTCTAAAAACATTTAATATCCCTACCTGTGATTTTTTTTAAAGAAATTTCAATGTAGCCTAAGAAATAAGTATAACATAGATTCAGTTGGTTAAACCAGTTGCCGTTAATTGAACCAACCCCCTGTGTATCAGACTTGAGTCGTGCTCCATAGAGATTTCAATGGCTCTGGTAGCATAGTGCCTAAGGCACTTGACTGCTAACCAGAAGGCTGACGGTTCAAACCCACCAGCCACTCTTCGGAAGGAAGATGAGGCAATCTACTATCCATAGTGATACTGCCTCGGAAACCCAAGGAGGGGTCACTATGAGTCGGGTCCAACTTGACGGCACATAACAACAACAACAACAATTTTTCTAAAGCAGAGGGCCAAGACTTTCTTCCAAGGTGTCTTTGGGTGGAGTAGAACCTCCAACCTTTCAGTAAACAGCCAATCGTGTTAACCATTTGCACCACCCAGAGATTCCCTCTGATAGTTAAAATCATGATAAAAATATCACTAATTATCTAGTAACTACATTCATTTTTATTGTTTGCATTTTGATTAAAAAAAAAAAACTTTTGGATTTTTTTACTGGTTGTGATAAATTGCCTTTAAAAGTCATATTTCCTGTCTCTAGATCATCACTTCCACCACCAGCAATGCCAATGCTGTTCTGCAAATTGACAATGCCAGGCTGACAGCTGATGACTTTAGACTCAAGTAAGTAGACTCTCAGGATGAAAAGAATCCATGGTGATTGATGCGAAGCATTGACGTTGAATTTATTATTTGATTGGCTCTTTAAATATTACCAACTCTTACCATTAAAACTTGGGAGTTCTGGTGTGTAGTGCCTAAGGCATTTGACTACTATCCAGAAGGCTGGAGGTTCAAACCCACTAGCCCACTCCTCAGAAGGAAGATTGGGCAATCTACTTTCATAAAGATACTGCCTCAGAAACTCAAGGAGGGGTTCCTATGAGTCAGGATTGACTGAACTGCAGTGAGTTTTTTGTTTTTTGTTTTGTCCCACTAAAACTTGGATTTGAAATAAACAGAATGTTATTGCTTTTTTATACTTGACTATTAAATAAAAAGTGTGAACTTCTATAAACTATATTGCCCAACACCCTGGTTATTTTCAGTCATAGAAACACCTCAACATTAAAAAAAAAGTGATAATTATATGATAAACTTGGACAATGTCTCTGGTGACTAAATCTGCCACTTCAAAATTCTAGAATTTTAGCATTTGATCATTTAAGAAAAAAAAAAAAAAATGGTGACTATTTCCCCAGTTGTGTACTAAATTGGAAAATCACTAACACTCTTTAAGGTATGAAAACGAGCTGGCTCTTCACCAGAGCGTCGAGGCTGATGTCAACGGATTGCGCCGAGTTCTGGATGAAATCACCCTGTGCAGAACAGACCTGGAGATCCAGTATGAAACCCTGAGTGAGGAGATGACTTACCTCAAAAAGAACCATAAGGAGGTAAGAGATGCCCATCTACATTTTGCTATCCCTTTCCAGATACTATCTGACAGAAGATAATCAACTTGACCTCCTCGGTATGAAGTTGAGGCTAAAGACCCATTGTCAGACAGGCAAGAGGGATGAGGTGTCTTTAGAAGTCAGAGAAGTGTTTAGACCAATTCATTTTTGCTCTCTTATCAAGTTTCCCATGGGAAAAAAGGAAATCATGTTTTCCAATCAGGTTATAAGAGCAGTGTTTGACTATGTAATTAGAGCTAAGTTAAAACTCCCACTTAGGAGATTACATCTAATTAGATAAAATAAATATACTTTAACAACATCCTAAAAAAAACTAGACATAAATCCCTGCATGACCAGTGAAACATTTCCTTAATACTTAACATTAATACATATTCTTAATGGGTATGGCTATAAAAGCAGTGAGAGCTCTGGTGGTGTAGAGCCTAAGGCATTTGACTACTAACCAGAAGGCTGGCGGTTCAAACCCACCAGCCACTCCTTGGAAGGAAGGTTGGACAATCTACTTCTGTAGTGATGTTACTGTTGTTGTTATGTGCCATTGAGTCAGACCCGACTCATAGTGACCCCTCCTTGGGTTTCCAAGGTGGTATCACTACAAAAGGAGCTCTGGTAGCATAGTGGCTAAG
>NW_006921672.1:9166518-9175280 GCF_000298275.1 Orycteropus afer afer | reverse complement strand
TGAATCTAATGGAACCATACTCATGAATGCCGAATATTGAACACAATACTCTACTGCCAAGAACATCTTACAAAATGTAGAGCCTGGTGGAACCCCTGAGACTATGGCCCCTAGCTGCCTTTCAGGTTGGGCATTGAACCCACTCCTATGGCTTCCAGCCAAACAGAAGACAAGCATATGAGCTGAACGTTTACATTAGGTAGATACACTGCTTGGAGAAATCAATCATGGGAGAATAGAAGGGCAGTGTATGCACAGGGAGACAGCTCAGGGGGCAGGAGTGTATGGGAGGGAAGGACACAGGGAAGATGTAACTGGGGAGGAAGTAGGAAGAGAGCTGTTACATTGTGGGAAATTGTAGTCAATGTCATGAGACAAAGTGTATGTGAACTGCTATATGGAAAATGAATTTGCTCTGTAAACTTTCACCCAAATCACAATAAAATTTAAATAAATGAATTTCTCAAAACCAACTAAAAAAAACTTACAAAATATGAAAGTGTGACAAGTCCAGTGTTCATGGTATAATAATTTAAAATATAAACTCTTGCTGCTAAAGCATAGTTTCAGCTGTGTAACCCACAGAATATGTTCTCACCAAAGAGCTCATGAGAATGTAATAGTGGATCGAGAATCTAAGGGGGTTCTTTCTAAATTACTCTCTTTGATGATATTTCCAACAATATATGTCCACAGGGCTTGCAAGTCTGGAGGTTACAAGTCTAAAGATTATGGATCTGGAAATGTGGTGAATCAAATGAAAGGTAATTGGAATGCAATTATGTTTTTTGCTATACAGCTCCATTTTCAATGTAATTCCTGATTATTTTTATAGTGCCATGTCTTAGAATAGACAATAGACACCTGTAGGTAGAAATCAGTGGGCGAGATGTCTAACTTCAGTGATGTGTACTAATTTTAAACCAAGTAATACATCAACATGTTCTTAGCTAAGCGGGAAATCAGAGTTCACGAATAAAGCCTCTAAGTATTTGTGTTTACTGCATGATAGGGAGCTCTGGTAGTGTAGTGCCTAAGGCACTTGACTGCTAACCAGAAGGCTAGCAGTTCAAACCCACCAGCCACTCCTCGGAAGGAAGGTTGGGCAATCTACTTCTGTAGTGATACCACCTTGGAAACCCAAGGAGGGGTCACTATGAGTCAGGTCTGACTCAACGGCACACAACAACAACAGCACAATAAATAAAATATTAAATATAAAATAAAATAAATGTACATATAAAATAATAAAATCCTAGTATTCCTTTCATTGATATCATTTCTTGCTTATCTTTCTTCAACCCTCTAAAATTTCTTTTGAAATTTTAATTTCTAGATTCAGGCAAAGCCATAGTGGTTAAGAAAGTTCTTGAGGAGGTCGACCAACGCAGCAAAATACTTACTACCAGGCTCCACTCCCTGGAAGAGAAATCGCAGAGCAATTAATCTGAAACACAGCAGGAGCCTTACTCCAAATGCCCTCAGAGAAGAGAAGGTGTTATAAATCTGTCTAGGAAAATGAGCAAGTCTAAGAAAAAGGTCTATCCTGTTGTCTTTCTATTACTGAAATATAATCTCTATCGGGCAATCAGTAGCAGTATATCCCCATTCATCTGAAAGAAAGTCACACACAAATAGGATGACTCATTTGATTAGCCTACAGAACTCTGTTGTCAATTCTTGGTATTCAATAAACTTTCTTCTTTCAGCAAGTTATCACTAGTGGTGTTGTCTTATCTTTAAAATGTACATGCCTATAGTACAAATAGGGAACTCTGGTGGAGCAGTGGTTAAGACATTTGCCTGTTAACCAAAAGCTCTGTTGTTCAAACCCACCAGCTACTCTGCAGCAGAAAGATGAGGCAGTCTGCTTCCATAAAGATTTAGCCAAAAACTCAGTGCCATTGAGTCAAATCCAACTCATAACAACCCCTCCTTGGGTTTCTGAGGCAGTAGCTCCATAGAAGCAGATTGCCCAGTCTTCCTTCCAAGGAGTGACTGGTGGATTTGAACCACCAGCTTTCTGGTTAGCAGTCAAATACCTTAGGCACTACACCACCAGAGCTCCCCCATAAAGATTAACAGCCTTAGCCTTGGAAAACCTATGGGGAAGTTCTACTCTGTCCTATAGGGTCACTATGAGTTGGAATCACTCAATGGCAGTGGGTTTAGTTTTTTTAGTAGCACAGATACATGAACACCTAACAACTGTGACAGCTGTCTGTCCAGGAGAAAAAAGTAAAATTGAACTCCTTCTGCAACATCAATCTATTTCAGGCATCTGACTGCTAACCAGAAGGTTGGCAGTTCAAACCCACCAGCTGCTCCCTGGAAGAAAGATGAGGAAATCTACTTCCATAAAGATTTCCAACCTTGGAAACCCAATGAGGGTCACTATGAGTCAGAATTTACTCAATCGCTGTGGGTTTAAAGGTTTAAATGTGAAAGGCATTTTTTTTTCTTCTAGAAAATAGTTTCCTAAGTAAGATACAAGTATAAACCACTAAAGAAAAGAGTGATGATTTTGACTACATTGAAATTAAAGAATTTGTGTTTTAAAAACATCATAACAATGTGAAAACACAGACCACACACTTGGAGGAGATATTTGCATCACCTATAATCAACAACATCATAGTGCCCAGAATATAGAAAGGGCATCTATGATTCAGTAAGAAAAAGACCGATTAAAAAATGGTATAAAATATGCACAACTTCTTCACTGAAGAGGAAATCCATAATTCAATGAACATATGAAAATACATTCAATCTCACTAGTCATTAGGGAAATGCAAACTAACCACACTGAAACTCCATTTAATACCCTTCAAGTTGGCAAGTACCGAAAAGTCTTACTGTATCAAGTGTGGATGAGGATGTGTGGTTGTAAATACAATCTCTTTTAAACCTGCTTGATTTTACCCAATAAGATCAGTAGTGTGTATATTCCATAACTCTGAAATTTCACTCCTAGGTATAGAACTTTGAAACACTCTTGCACTTGTGCACCAGGAAACATGACCAAGAATGTTCATAGCAGCATTGTTCATAATAGCAACAAGCTAGAAACAATACCCGTAAGCAATGTTGTTAAGCATTATCGAATCAGTTCCAACTCATGCAAAAACAGAAGGGAACATTGCCCAGTCCTACACTATCTTCACAGTCATTGCTATACTTGAGCCTTCATTGTAGCTACTGTGTCAATCCATCTTGTTGAGGGTCTTCCCTCTTTTCACTGACCCTTTACTTTACCAAATATGATATCCTTCTCCAGGGACCGGTCCCTTCTGACAACATGACCAAAATCTGAGAGACCTAGTCTGGCCATTCTCACTTCTAAGGAGAATTCTGGCTGTCCTTCCTCTAAGACAGATTGTTTTGTTCCTTTAGCAGTCCATGGTACATACAATATTCTTTGCTAACACCACAATTCAACGCATCAATTCTTCCACAGTCTTCCTTATGCATTGTTCCACTCTCACATGCATATGGGGCTATTGAAAAGACCATGGCTTGGGTCAGGAACACTTTAGTCTTCAAAGTGGCATCTTTGCTCTTAAATACTTTAAAGAGGTCTTTTGCAACAAATTTGCCCAATGCAATACATTGTTTGATTTCTTGACTGCTAACTTCCATGGCATTGATTGTCGATCCTAGTAAAGGGAAACAATAGAATGGAGAAATATAGTGTGGTTTATGCATATAATAGAATATTATAGAACAGCGAAAATTGTTGTTGTTGTTGTTGTTGTTGTTTTGCGGTCGAGTCAGCCCCGACTCATAGCGACCCCTCCTTGGGTTTCCGAGGCAGTATCACTACGGAAGTAGGATTGCCCAACCTTCCTTCCGAGGAGTGAAAATTAATGATCTCTAACTCCTGTGGTAGACAGACACTGTGTTGCGCCATCCAGATACCCTTTAAATGAAGACTTGTCATCCCTGCTTCGGAGTAATGGCAGCAGACAGTTCAGCTCTCAGCCCCTGGGGGATTGTCTCAATTGCCTGAAAGTCTTCTCACCCTTTCCTGGAGCAACTCAAATCCAATGACTGAATGATGCAGGAGTATAAAGACCTGGCCATCACCGCCCAACTCAGAACGATAATGAACAGGCCATTCTAGCTCCAGAGCTGCATACGGAGCTCAACTTCTCCCCATCTCAGTCATGCTTCCTTCTCCTCTTCCACAGGTGTTGACCTCAAAGGCATATTTAAATAAGCATCCTGCACACTGAACTACCTCCCAGAGAAGCCAACTGCAACTGCCACACACATTAACAATGAGGAACTGCAGAAATGGCAAGTCAAATGAAGGAAGCAAGTCATAAAAGAATACATACAGATGGTTCCATTCATATAAAGTTCAAAAGATATTAAACAGCATGTTGTTTAGAGAGATAGATACATTGACAATAAATTGTAAAAAGAAAAAAAATAAGCAGATAATAAAACCAAGGAAAATGGTAACTTCCAGCTGACAGAGGGGCTTCTCCCCTTTAGGGAGAAATAATAAGGTCTCTGAGATACAGGTATGGTTCCATCTCTTAAACTGAAGGGTAGATAAACAAGTGCTTCTTTTACCATTATTCTTTAAACTACATGGATAATCTTTAAAACTTTTGTATGTAAGATATTTTAAGGAGCTCTAGTAGTATAGTGGATAAGGCACTTTGTTGCTAACCAGAAGGTCAGTGGTTCAAATCCACCAGCCACTCCGTGGAAGAAAGATGGGGCAATCTACTTCCGTAAAGATTTATAGCCTCAGAAACCCACTGGGGGTCTCTATAAGTTGGGATTGACTTGATGGTGAGTTTGGTTTTGGTTTTATGTAAGATATTTTACAACAAAATATTTTAAAACAGAAATGATGCCAAGATCGTAAGTAAAGATGACTAGAAATTAATGATGTTGTTGAGAGAAGTAACAAATCTGAAATAGGGTGTCAGTCAAATGGAAAGGTGGTGAGTTTAATTTGGAATATAGACATTGAAGTGAGGACAAATGAATCAATTACCAAAAAAGGAGAGAAAGAACTAGAGCAGGAAGTGAGGTTTTATATTTCTATAGCAGGGAAGTCATCCTTGAGACCCAGAAAATAGGTGAGAATGAAGACCTCTCTGGAGGACGAAGAGCAGAAGACTGAGGAATGCACTGAGCAGTGGAGAAGGATGCAGATATAGATGAATTAGACAACAGGGTCAGAGAAAAACAGCAGGATATGGAGTTCATGAAGTCAGGAAAGAGTATGGTGAATTCCCAGAACAAACAATGCAGTCTCTATAAAGACACGTGTTTTGGTTCTCTATTACTGCCACAACAGAGATTCACAATGGATGGTTTTAACAAACAGGGACTTACTCTCTTACAGTCTGAGAGCCTAGAAGTCCAAGTTCAAAGTGCCAGCTCTAGGGGCTGGGTGAAGGCCCCTTAACCTTGGGCTTCAGCTCTGCTTCTTGTTCCTGGCCCACTGGAGCTGAAGGCATCTTTTCACTCAGGCAGCTGCTGGCTGTTGAGGTTAATAAACCCAAGGTCAACAAGTAAAATGGCACAGTCCCAAGATTATCAAACAACACAGCAGGCCACTAGTTCAAGTCCAGAAACAGACTCAAGATTGGCAGACAATATGACAGGCTGCTGAATGAAGACTCGGACACATGCAGGATCCAAGCATGACAAAAAGCTCAAAGACCTTTCTGCAAGCTTCTCCTTATATACTGGAAGCAGACCACATCCCTGAGGCAGCTACTCAGCACTCACAGCAGATTCCACCATGGAGTTGATTACCAGTCTCATCGTGGGGAATCACTACATCCAGCTGCCGAGCCAAGGTGACACATAACCTTACCTACCACAGCATGTAAAACTCATTTCCTGCCAAATATGAAATACTTTTATGAATTTATGCCATTTGGGTTCTATGCCACTGTTCTCATTCATTTAATACCAATAATCAAGAATTTGCTCAGTAATAAGACTCTTATTCAATAATCATACTACTAAATTTGGAGTACATTTTTTTTCTTTTTCTTTTTTAAATGTATTTTATTGAAATATAATTTATATACAATGAAATACACAAAACTAAAGTGACATGAGTCAATGCATTCTTTTCTCTTTTTTTGCAGTGTTCCCTCCCCTCCCCTTCCACCCCTGGCAACCAACAAAGAAAGTTTCCCTCCATATATAAACCTTTCCTTGACCCTCCACAACAATGAACTAATACTATATTTGTCCTTCTGTGATTGACTTATGTCACTCAGCATAATGTCCTCCAAGTTCATCCATATTATGCAGTGTTTTACAGACTCTACATTATTCTTCAGTGTTGCATAGCATTCCATTATGTGTATGTACCCTGGTTTGGTCACAGAAGGCATTTTTAAATTTTAATGATAGTGATGCTATTGAAAGAAGACACAATTTTCTGGAGATATTACCATATATGGTAGCCAACATGTGAACACTGTTGTATTATCTTCCTTCTGCCACTGTTGTTGCCATCATTGTCTCATTCTTGATTCACCATAGGGTTTGCTCACAGCAATTATGAGAATTTTCAGATATTTACATTGATATCTTAGCAGGGTCATAGGGTCATTATGAGTCAGAATCAACTCGATGACAGTGGGTGGGTCTTAGCAGATAAGGTTTTACTTCATACAATTATAAAATTGCAGTTGTACTTACTTAGGCTTAAAGTTACATCAACACAGACCTAAATAAGCAATAAAATTGCCAAAATGGTGGTCAATTATAGGGTTAATCTAAGATGAATGTGGAGAATGGCATTGAAATTAATATTTAATAGTCTAAATCTTATCTCTGCAAACATCTCCAATATTATTTCCAAATCTTTTAAAATATGTATCACTACTCTACTTAGAAAGTGCTCATAAATATTAACTAACAATGTGTAACTGGTGCTTTCAGATTTTTTTGTGTGAAGTAATTCCAACTCTGTCTCGTTTCTCTTCTAATCTTTGTAAAGGAATGTAGACTGGTGATTCTAAATTAAGGAAATACTGGCACCTATTATTCATTAAGTTGGTAAAAAATAACACTTGAGTGCCTACTATAATCCAGGAACTACTCTAGGGACCAGGATCCATGAGAATTAAGACAAACCCAGTTCTGGTTTGTATGGAGCTTAAATTTGGAGGGAGACAGGGAATAGACAAGTAAACAAACACGAGGATGCTGGATGCTACTACATGCCTTAAAGACAATAAACATAGAGTGGTAGGTTGGAGATGGGTGGCTCCTTTAGACGAGATCAACAATGAAGACTTTTCAAAGGGGGTGACATTTGAGTTGAGACCCAAATGATGAGAAGGAGCAGTTCATGAGAAGCTCTGTGGGTAGAGGCCTCCCATGGGGGGGGGGTGGAAACATGTTCCAGAAACAGAAGCATGGCTGGTTTGTCTGAAGCAACATGAGCAAGGCGTAGGGTGGTCCAAATGAGGTCATGGGAGAAGCTAGGCTTCATTCAAGTTCAATGGGCCACAGGGAGGTTTAAACCAGAGAGTGCCATGATTCTTGAAAAATTACTCTGGTTGCTATGTGAGAATGGGTGGTAAGAAGGCAGGAGTGAAAGCAGAGAGGCTGAGGCTTTGCAGTAACTATATGAGAGATGATGGAGGTTTGGTCTGGCTGTGAAGACTCCTACTCACCCTTGTGTGGGAGTCTTTCCAGGACATCCACTCCATTGGCACCTATAGTTCATATCCTCATATTTCACTGTGATTGCCTATTTACCCATTTGTCTCATAATTTGACTGTAAGTTCCTTGAGGGCAGGGGCTATTTCTATCACCTTGGCATCCTTAACCCCTAGCACAGTACCAGACTCAGAGCAGAAATGATTGAATGGTATCACTCAGGCTTGTACCAAAATAATTAGAGACTGCACTTAAGGCCTAAAAATAAGTAAACAATTAGTCATAGAAACATTTAAGTGCCAAACTAAACTCTGATCAATCCTCCCTGTACCATATTTAGCATAATAAATATCCAAAAGGGATCTATTAATGTAAGTACAAGAAAAACAGATGATCGATTTTGGGGAAAAGTTACACAAAGGGTTGCATTGACTATGAGTTAGAATCAACTCAGTGGTAATGAGTTGGGTTTTTTGTTTTGTTTTGTTTTGTTTTAGTTTTCCTGGGTTCATTGGGGTGAAAATTTTTACCCTAATCTGCATTGTAGAAAGAAGCCACACTATGGTAATGTGGCCAAACTGCCAAGTGGTAAAGTTATACAGCAGGGATCTGTTCAACTTATGTCCTCTTTGTGGTAAACATGAAACAGTAAGCCAGCCCCACCAAAAGTTCTGATATGCACTCTCCTCCCCACCTCCAACTCAGAATTGTATAATAATTATAATGTAATAAATAGGTGTCATAATCAGAAGATGATCTTGATAACTATTGGAAGGTTACACCCTGCATGGGGGTTCCAGCACACACTCCATTCCCCAGGCTCAGTGCCTAGGAGAAGAGACACCCATTTCTAATTTGTACAAAGTTACAGGGAAGGGCTACAGAGGTGCTGGTACAAGTCATGAAAATACCAAAACACTTCATGTTGTTGTTCTTGTTGTTATTTGCCATCAAGTTGGACCCGACTCATAGCAACCCCTGCTTGGGTTTCCGAGGCAGTATCACTACGGAAGTAGATTGCCCAACCTTCCTTCTGAGTATGTTGTTGTTGTTGTTATGTGCCATCGAGTCAGATCCGACTCATAGCGACCCCTCCTTGGGTTTC
>NW_006921672.1:9164516-9165778 GCF_000298275.1 Orycteropus afer afer | reverse complement strand
TTTCTAGCTGTATGTTCCTCAGCTAGTTATCTAACTACCTTGTGCCTCAATTTCCTCACCTGTAAAATGGGGATGATAATGATAACATAGGAACCATGGTGGTGCAGTGGTTAAGTAGTTGACTGCTAACCAAGAAGGTTGGTGGTAGAAAGATGTGGCAATCTGCCTTGTAAATATGACAACCTTGGAAACTCTATAGGGCAGTTCTACTCAGTCTTATGGGGTCATTCTGAGTTGGAATCAACTCGATGGCACACAACCATAACAATGACAACCCATTATATAAACAACTCTACTTCAGAGGGCTGTTTGAAGATTAAATAACTATTCCCTGCACTTTAAAAAGTTTGTGGTCCATATTATTAAAGCATCAATAAAAGTAGCTATAATGATAAAGAATAAATTAAAAACTTAAAATTAATTCCATGCTATCAGAAACCTTTAAGAAGATGAGAGATCTTTGAGATTATCTAATCCATGTCAAGTTTCCCCATGAGGGGACTGAGAGCCAGAGGGATAGAGTAATTTATTCAGAGTCATCTCTGGTACTCAGAATGAGAGATATAATCTTATCAATGCATTTAAAGGTGAATGATAATTGTCTCTCCTTTGTCATTAGGTTCAGGCGATGAATTGAACAAATCGGCCAACCAAAACAAAACTAGTCAGGAGGAAATGACCTAATTTCAATGAATGTGTTGCCAAACTGGCAAGTCTACACAGAAAAGAGAACACTGCCCCTAATCCTCTTCCTTGTGATGCTTATACCTGCAGGAAGGCAGTGTCCAACATGACCAAGATGTTCCTGCTCAAATGGGAGGGCACAACCAGGCAAGGTGGTTAACGTGCTTGAACTAGTGTCTAAGGCTGACAGCTTTCCAGAAAGAAAAATGGAACACACCATCTTGGTTCACTAAGGCCTTCTACCTGCTTGATTTGAAAGGGGTATATTTATATACAGTACTGAGAGATCATGAGGATTTAGTAACTTTAAAATATAACCAAAAATGCTTAGTCCACTTCAAAGGTATCAGTGAAGTCTTATTAACACTAATTTAGACACTAATTTAATTTTTCTAGTTTTTTAATCCTTGCCTATGAAACTACATATGAAGCTCAATATCTTCAGCCAAAACCAGGCCAGGAGCTGATTGTGGAACAGACCATCAAATGCTCATATGCAAATTCAACTTGAAGTTAAAGACAATTAAAACAAGTCCAAGAGAGCCAAAGTATGATCTTGAATATATCCCTCCTGAATT
>NW_006921672.1:9140863-9142667 GCF_000298275.1 Orycteropus afer afer | reverse complement strand
TTTGCAATGAATAAGTCATTGGTTTTGTAACATCCTATCATGCAATCTCCAGCATCATTTCTATCACCAAGGCCATATTTTCCAACTACTGGTGATTCTTCTTTGTTCCCAACTTTTGCATTCCAATCACCAGTGATAATTAACATGTCTTGATTGCATGCTTGGTCAATTTCAGACTGCAGACATTGTTAAAAATCTTCCATTTCCTCATCTTTGGTTTTGGTGGTTGGTGCATAAATTTGAGTAATAGTAGTATAAACTAGCCTTCCTTGTAGGGGTATGGATATTATCCTATCACTGACAGCATAGTACTTCAGGACAGATCTTGAAACATTCTTTGTGATGATGAATGCCACATCATTCCTCTTCAATTGGTCATTCCCGGCATAGAGATCGTGTGGTTGTCTGATTTAAAATGGCCAATACTAGTCCATTTTAGCTCACTAATGCCTAGGATATTGGTCTTTATGCATTCTATTTAATTTTTGACAACTTCCAATTTTCCTAGATTCATACTTCGTACATTCCATGTTCCAATTATTAATGGATGTTTGCAGCTGTTTCTTCCCATTTTGAGTTGTGCCACACCAGCAAATGGAGATCCTGAAAGCATTACTCCATCCACATCATTAAGGTTGACTCTACTTTAAGGAGGCAGCTCTTCCCCAGTCATATTTTGAGTGCCTTCTGACCTGAGGGGCTAATCTTCCAGCACTATATCAGACCATGTTTCAGAGCTATTCATATAGTTTTCCAATAATATATCAGACAGTGTTTCACTGCTATTCATAAAGTTTTCACTGTCCAATTCTTTGAGAAGTGGATGGCTCCTTCCTTCTTCCGAATCTGTCTTAGTCTGGCAGCTCCACTGAAACCCATCCACCATAGGTGACCCTGCAGGTATTTGAAATACTGGTGGCATAGCCTCCAGCCTCATAGCAACACATAAGCCACCACAGTATGACAAACTGACAGACAAGTGGTGGATGCTAGCTTCAGAGGTTGACAGTTCCAAGACTGGCAGGCAAAATGGCAGAAAGTTGGCTCACAGGCTGCAAAAGCAACAATCCCAAGATCAGCAGGCAACATGGCAGGCCATTTGCTCAAGTCCAGGAACTAGAGATGATGGCAGGCCAAATGCAGGACCCAAAATGAGCAAAAAGCCAGAGACCTTTCCCAAAGCTTTTCCATATATACTGGAAGCAGGCCACACCCTGAAGGAGACTCCCTTTCAACTGATTGACTGCTCATAGCAGATCTCATCATGGAGGCAATTACATTATATCAGACTTCATCATGGGAAATAAACTGCTAAGCCACTTAGAATCATGGACCAGCCAATTTGACACATAACCATAACTACCACACCTACAAAGGAGAACCAGTAAGACTAAGCTCTGATTTCTCAGCAGAAAACTCCAGGCAAGAAGGCAATGGGATGATATATATAAAACCTTGAAAGAAAAAAATAAATTGCCAACCAAGAAATATATATCCAGCAAAATTGTCTCTCAAATACAATGGTGAAATTAGGACATTCCCAGATAAACAGAAATTAATGGAATTTGTGTAAAGCAGACCAACTTACAAGAAATGCTAAAGGACGTCCTCTGGATGGAGAACTACCAACAGCAGACAACAACCAGAGATGAAAACATATGGCAACGTCACCTAGAAATCAACCCAGATATAGAAATACCAAAAATAACCTGCAAGACTGAAAATAGGGAATCATGTCATTTTGTAAACAATGGTAACTAGAAAGCAAAAAGAAGGAATCAGTGTAGTTACAGAACTTTCAAAC
>NW_006921672.1:9131184-9140263 GCF_000298275.1 Orycteropus afer afer | reverse complement strand
CACCATGGGGAATAACTACATCCAGCTGCCCAGCCACTCAAAACTGGGCCCAGCCAAAATAACACAACCTTAACTACCACAACATGGAAACAATTAGTCCAAGGGACTAGTGGGCCATGTGAACCTCATCCTACATTACCCTGACCAGAACTAGATGGTACCTGGTTACTACTGTCAACCACTCAGAAAGGGATCAATGCAGGAGATCCTGGATGGAGAGGGAGAAAAATGTGAAACAAAACTCAAAATCATAAAAAACAAAAAAAACACAAAGCTTACTGATCTGATAGAGACTGGTGTAACTATAGCCCTAGTCACCCTTCAGGCCTGGAATTGAACTCACTCCCATGGCTTCCAGCCAAAAAACAGACAGGCACATAAGGTGAACATTTACACCATGTAGATACACTCCTTACAACAATCAATCATGGGAGATCAGAAGGGCATTATTTGCACGGAGACATAGCTCAGAGGGCAGGGATGCACAGGAAAGAAGAACACAAGAAACAGTAACCACAAGGAGGAAGTAGGAAGAGAGCTGTTACATTCTGGAGTTTGTAATCAATGTCATGGGAGCTCTGGTAACATGAGACATTTGACTGCTAACCAGAAGGCTGGTGGTTCAAATCCACCTGCCACTCCTAGGAAGGAAGATTGGGCAATCTACTTAAGTAGATATACCACCTTAGGAACCTAAGGAGGGGTCGCTATGAGTCAGAATTGACTCAACTACAGTGAGTTTGGTTGTTTTTTTTTTTTTTTTTTCAGAATCAACGTCATGAAACAAAATGTGTATGAACTGCTGTATGGAAAATGAATTTGCTCTGTAGACTTTCACCCAAATCATAATTAGGGGAGGGGAAAAAAAACTTGGGATGATAATAATAAATTACAGGGTAACCTCAAGGAAAAATAATAAACTTTCTCACCCAAATGAAAAAGAAGAACATCATAAAATCTCAGTGAGTACTAAGACACTAACAGTGAAGGAAATGATAAGAAAATCCATAACCAAAGTAAGCTCAGCTCAGAAAAAATATATTAAACAAAGAAACCATCAACACCATAAAAAATAACCCAGGAAAATGGCAGCAGTAAATTCATACCTACAAAAATTACAAAAAGAAAAAAGGTAAATGGATTAAATGCACTAGTCAAGAGGCAGAGAGTAGCAGAATGAGTAAGAAAACATGACCCATCAATATGCTGTCTACAAGAGATACCCCTTAGACACAAAGACAAAAATAAGCTAAAAATCAAAGGATAAAAAAAACGCATATCATAGTTCTGGATTTGGTGGGGGATCTGGATTCAGCGGCAATGCTAGTGGAGGCTTCTACAGCTATGGCAGTGGTATGGGCAGTGGTGCTATGGGTGGTGGTGCTGGCAATGGGGGACTTTTCTCCGGAGGTGAAAAGCAAACCATGCAGAACCTCAATGACCGCCTGGCTAATTACTTAGACAAGGTCAGAGCCCTGGAGGAGGCCAACACTGACCTGGAGAACAAAATCAAGGGGTGGTATGACAAATTTGGGCCTGGGTCTGGAGATGGTGGGTCTGGAAGGGATTACAGCAAGTACTACCCAATAATTGAAGATCTGAGGAAGCAGGTAAGAAATTATACACTGCTGAGTTTCCAGGCATTTGACTGCTAACCAGAAGGCTCACAGTTCAAACCCACCAGCCACTCCTCGGAAGGAAGGTTGGGCAATCTACTTCTGCAGTGATACTTCCTCAGAAACCCAAGGAGGGGTTGCTATGAGTCGGAGACGACACCATGGCACATAACAACAACAACAACAACAATAGCCACTCCTCGGAAGAAAGATTGGGCAATCTACTTCCGTAGTGATACTGCCCCCGGAAACCCAGGAAGGAGTCACTATGAGTCGGAATCAACTCGATGGCAGTGAATTTGGCTTTGGTTTGAGTTTCCATTATTTTTGTGTTTTTCACTTTTATTCAGATCATGTACTGTAATGAAAATTTTAAATCAAATATGTTTGAAAACATATTTGTCTGTTGTATGTGTAAAATGGGACCTATATATTTTAACTATAACAGTACTGTACCTGATATCCAACCACACTAATTTTCTCTTTGCATCTCATTTGAGTATTTCTACATAAAAATAAAATATAGACAATGCCAGGCAGCTTATATTTCCATGTGTATTTGAGAGTGATGGTAACAAGACAACACTGGTGGGCAAATTTGAGCCTGGGTCTAGAGACTGTGGATCTGAAAAGGATTACAGCAAGAACTACCCAATAGGTGATGATACCTCCTCAATATCTCTTTATTAAACTTCAGAACAATATGAAAGTGTTCTATTGCTATTTGCTCACTTGTTACACAAAAAAATTTCAATTATACCTTTGGTGAAAAAAATAAATTAAATAACAACTGTACAACTGTAGTGGTGGTATCACTAGACTGACTGACTGATTTCGGAACAACTGCCCAGTAATCCACACTGGATAGTACTTCCTAAAAAATTTTCTCTTTAACTATATCTTGAATTAAATGTGACTCAGTAACTATATGATGTCCATTAAAATGTTCCTTTGGGGGGAGGCCTTTAAATCTCCTAGATCATAAAAGTCACTATTGATAATGCCAGCATGATGTCACCAATTAACAGTGCTAGACTTGCAGCTGAGGACTTCAAAATGAAGTGAGTTTGCCCTAATATAGCATCCATCACCATGGCACAAACAAGATTTCATTTTATTTTTACATAAAATGTGCATGAAGGAAATAATTTACGTAACTACATCCAAGTATCAGACATAAGCTATACATTATACAAAATATCTACACTGGGAGGAAAAGCTAAACAGTTTTAATGTATATTCAATTATGAGATTCCACAATCAGCGCTTTTAAATATGATTTGCCAATCTTTGTTTAAAAAATTTCAATAGAATCTCAACTTGAGCTGGATGGTGCTTGGGAAATCCTTTTAGAAATAATTAACTGCATTCACAAATCATGTTCCAAACATCTCCAAGGAACAAACACAAGCTCTATCTGCACCAGTCAGTTGAAGGAGATCTAAATGGCCTGCAAAAAGTGCTCAAAGAGCTGAACGCGACCACTGGGGGCCTTAGAACGCAGCCTGAAAGCCTACCTGAAGAACCGGCTCACCTCAAGAACCACCATGAGGGGGCAGGAGCAATGAGCCCACGCAGAGGCTTTCCATCACTATTCAACAAGGTCCTCAATCCACAGGAGTTTTGCTACCATGATTTTTCTGTTTTTCCCCAGGAAATGAGCACTATGTACAGACAGGCCAGTGGGGATGTGACCATCAAAATGAAGGCACCACCAGGGACAGAGCTAACCAAGCTGCGAACAACCTGAGGGTGCAGTAGCAGGCGCTGACTGAGCAACACACCAAGAGGCTGAGGACCAATTCAACAAGCAGGTGGCTCAGGGCTGGCCGAGTGTGAGAGCACAAAATCCCAGGCCGACCACTTGACCTTGTTTGATTCTGTAGGACTCTATATTCTTGCATAGCGCGTCCTTGCAGATGCGCATCTCCTCAGATGCAAGAGCCACGGGCTCAGCCAAGAGCCAGATCCTGGCACTGAAATGAGTCCTCCAGTCTCTCGTGATTGGAATGTAGTCTGTCCTGGCCGTGATAGGTGGGACAGGGCTCTCCGTTTCAACTGTCAAAGCTTTACAAAAAATTGATTTGCAGACACTGTTTGGAAGTATGTTGGCAAAATTTTAGCATCTTTAACATGGCAATAATAATCTCAGTAAATATCACATAAGGTTGTTCTAGAGGATCCCTGCATGGTGCAAACAGTTAAGCACTTGACTATAAACCAAAAGATTGGTTGTTCGAATCCACCCAGAGGTACTTCAGAAGACAGATCTAGCAATCTACTTCTGAAGTATCACAGCTATTGAAAACCCTCTGGTAGCATAGTGGCTAAAGCACTTGACTGCTAACCAGAAGGCTGGCGGTTCAAACCCACCAGCCACTCCTCGGAAGGAAGGTTGGGCAATCCTACTTCCGTAGTGATACTGCCTCGGAAACCCAAGGAGGGGTCGCTATGAGTCAGGGCTGACTCGACGGCACATAACAACAACAACAACAATGGTAAGCAGTTCTACTCTGAAACACACAGGTTTCTCATTGGTCAGAATCAACTCAAAGGCAACTTTTTTTTTTAAGGTTGTTTTCAAAATCAAATGAACTTATAATTGTAAAATTTTTACAACAGTGCCTAGTGCCTAGTGCCTAGTGCATATTATGTTACTACACAGTAAGCCCTGTATGACTAATTGATATTATTACTACTGTTGGCTATTAATGATCACAGGTCAATCTCTATGAAGTAGTTCATTGGACGACTTTCATCCCAGCAGCAAATGTTTCAGCATTCACACTCTAAATACTGAGCAGTTTGACTCTGACAATCCCTTGGTTTCACGTGTGCGTTTGTAGCAAAGCTCCCCGGAAGGGACACTGGCCAACACAGATGCGGGCTACATGGCTGAGCTGTCAGAAATACAGAGGCAGATAAGCAGCCTGGAGGAGCAGGAACTGTCAGATCTGGGGCGAGACCAAGCACCAGAACGCCGAATATGAGCAGCTGGTGATAAGATTGAGACCTCACACCGCCTGCTGGACGGAGAGGGAGGGTGAGTCACCCATACCTTGATCTCATGCATTTTCTAGAAAATGAAGAAAATGTTTTAAACCCAACTATCTCCAACTTCCAGATAAAGTACCCCTTGGAAGAAACACGCTCTTCTCAGAAAGAAAATGACTCAGTTTCTTTACATTTCTTTGGCCAAAGGGAAGAAAATAAGGATAATGATTTCATTTACTTTTTACTTCTCAGTGGTTCTGGGGGAGCTGGATCTAGAGGATCAGTCCCTGTGGACCTGAGAGGAGAAGAAACCAGCACGGCTCAATCCAGGGGCAGAGTTGCTTTTAAAATACAGTTTTCTGCTTACTCTACTCCCTGGGTGGCGCAAGCATTAATATACTTGACCACTAATAGAAAGGTCGGAGGCGTGAGTCCACCCAGGCAGGGGCACCTTGGAAGAAAGACCTGGTAATCCACTTCTGAAAAAATCAGCATTGGAAACCCAATGGGGCCCAGTTCTGCTCTGACACCCATGGGTGGCCACAAGTCAGAATCAACTGTGAAGTATTATCTCAGTCTGGTTCCACACTGGCTTTTAAATTCATTTTTTTTTTTTTAAATTAATCAGTCAAAACCATTCAGAGAGAATGATCATGCAATATCTAAAAAGCCTGTAGTTTTCTAGCTTTCATATGGTGTCCAAAATGCATAGGTGTCAGTTAAGATGGAAGGAGCTCTGGTGGCGTAGTTGGTAAGACATTTGGCTGCTAATCAGAAGGTGAGCAGGTCACACCCATCTCGAGGGAGGAAGATGAGGCAATCCATTTCCGTAAAGATTTACAGCCTTGGAAACCCAATGGGGGTCACTATGAGTCAGAATTGACTCAATAGCAGTTAGTTTGGTGGTTTTTGTTCTTTGTTAGTTAAGATGGTACAGCCCTTTAGGCACCTATACTCTACCTGAAAAAGACAACACTTATATGTATGAAACTAAGGAAACCAAGTGCTTTTTTAAAGAAGAATTATGAGGGATGACTTGAACTGGTAGATACTAAAACACATGTGTGGAATCTAATACTGTCAGGGCCAATACATCCAGCCCCCAGCTGCTGGGATAATGAGCTGCTGAGAACATCCAGTGGTGCCCCTCACTGGGCATTGCCTTCAGCCAGAGGGAGCTGCCTTGCCCAAGACTGTGCCCACCATCCCATAGGCCAAAATGTCAATGGGCCAGTAACTGGCTCATGTAGGTTTACAAAGGCCCAACCCTTTTGTCCCAAGTTGGGACAACTCTGCAGGATCAGCCCAATTCCAGAGCTCCCCAGAACATCAGCTAAGCCTCCATCCGAACAGTATTGCAGACGCCTTCCCCTCTGCCCAGTGCTGTCTTCCCCACTTCCTTACAGGTATATCTCCCAAGAGCATTCACTGCACACGTTTCTCCATCTCAGGGCCTGTTTCCAGGGAACAAGGTTTAAAAAAAAATTGTATGAAGTTGCAATTAAAGCAATGTGTCACTGACAATAAAATATCAACACCCCAGAAATGGACTCACACACATGTATAAATGGACTTTCCAATAGGTGTAAAAGAGGAGATTATTCAGTAAATGCTGCAGAAATACTGAGTTAATTACGAGGATGCAGGGGATTGAATACTTACCTCATATTATACAATAAAGGAGCTCTGGTGGCACAGTACCTAAGGCACTTGACTGCTAACCAGAAGGCTGGCGGTTCAAACCCACCAGCCACTCCTTGGAAGGAAGATGGGGCAATCTACTTCCGTAGTGATACTGCCTCAGAAACCCAAGGAGGGGTCGCTCTGAGTCGGGTCCGACTCGACCGCACATAACAACAACAACATTATTCAATAAAATAAATTCCACAGAGATTACAGAAACATAAATGAAATCTTCAAAGGCTTCAAATTATAAAAAATAATATATATTTTGGGTATGGTGGAGGCTTCTTTAATCAAAAAACTAAAAGCAGAAATCATGAAGGGAAAGATTTGTATCAAGGAAAAATATACAGCGAGCGGGACTTGGCACCTGTGCACTGCCTTCCTGAGGCTCGAGGCGAGCGCGCGCCTAGGAGCCGCTGCGGGCTAACGGTCCGCGACCGTTTCGAGCCCGGTTGCCATCACCATCTCCACCTTTCCCTCTAGGGGAGCCAGAACTCTGTGTGCCACTCAACTCACTCCCTCCGGAGTCTGCCGTGCCAAGCTGTGGTGCAAAAGAGTTGAAGGTTTACCAGTGATAGAGAAGGAACTCTCCAGCAACTTTAAAAAAGAAATAGACCCGACCCAAGCCCACGAACTGGAGTTTATCCTGTCGCACAAAAAAAAAAAAAAAATGTCTAGTGGTTCCAGTGAAGCTGATGTGCACGCACATCTTATCTCTGACAGACCCTGCAATGAAGCGCAACGAAAAATTGTTGAAGATGTTCTTACCCACTGCCAGGTCATATATGATACTATTCAAAACCTGGATAAGAAGTTTGATATGATTCATGGAAAGGTTTCAAAAATTCACCGTTGTGGTGGAAGATCATGGCAAAATTATAAGTCACAGTGAAGTTCTAACTACTCACATTGTAAAAGAAGCAAACACCAGAGAACAAAGAGAAGGGGTTCTCCTGCTGTATCCAACTATCCTGAAAGCTATAGCCCAACTTTACCAGTGAGAAGATGGGAAAGTGATCCCCAAACCAACTACGAAGGATCATCTTTACAGTCAGAAGGACCCACTGATCTGGATCAGTCAATCTATGAAGAGCAAGATCAAGACTTCAGCCAGAGTCCCAGGCTCCTTCAATCTTCTCTACACAGTCACATCAGTCATGTCACATACCAGATGACCCAACGCCTGCTCCTTCTTCAGCGCCCTGCTTTTCCAGCCCAAGGGCGTCCAGCACCAATGTGTACTCACCTACCCAGCCTGTCTCCACAGCATCTGCCCTGACAGGGGTCCAAGGAGAACTCAGCCAGCAATGCAATGGTGAGGTGGTGGGTTACTCAGACATAATGGAGAATAACAACATTGGCCAACATAGTCTGTGCCCTTCCACCTTTATTAGAAGTTCAAGATCTGAGTTCCATGGCTTGAACCAAAGCTACTTTAAGGACCCTTCAAACTGGGCCATGGAAGAAGTGATACCGTTTATGAGACAAATAGATCCTCAGATATCAGTCTTCCTCAAGGACCTCTTCAGGCAGCATGACACCGATGGGAAGGCTCTCCTGCTCTTGAAGAGTGGCACAATGATGACGTCCATGGGGCTTAAGCTGGGGACAGCTGTGACACTCTGCCACTACATTGAAAGACTTAAGCAAGAAAATTACTTCAGTGGCTGAACAACTGTTGATAGCAGTATAGATTTGGACTTGTTTTGGGGACCACTGCATTATTTATCCTTTTTTGCCTCAGCCATTTTTATTTTGTTGAAGGTCCCTGTAGTATGTTATAACCAGAGTTGCAGAACTACATACAGTCCAGTCTATTTCCTGAAAAACCATTTAAAAACATGCTAGTATTGAAATATTCAAATTGACAATTCATTCTTGTGTCTTTTATTACTTTCAATTATTCACTTTATAAGTATACTTCATACAGAGAACAGAAAACCTTCTGATTTTGGTTAATCTTTATATATAGAACCAAACCACCTAAATCCCCAAAAGGAAATGTCAGGGACTGAAAACTTCTGTAATTAAATCCATGAGACTTTTTTTCTTAGAAGAAAATTTAAAGGTCCAACTGTAGATAGCATCTCTTCTTCTCATAGTTACCCACTACTGCAATGTTCTATTCATGTTCTACTTTCCTGAAAGGGGATAGCCATAAAAATGATTCTCTTCTCTGTTTTCATTTCTCTGTGTGTGTTATTTATTCAGATTTGAAGGGAAAAAAAAGCAAGCTTGTAAGTTTTCATAAAGTGCTCCTACTAGGTTGTTTTTTTTTTTTTTCTTTTTTTTTTTGATTGCTAGATAGAAGTTTTATTTGGAAGGTGTCTTGACTACATTCTTTTTTTCAGTAGATATCTATCATTTTAAAAGATTCCATTTATTGGGTAAACTTGGACATTTAACTAACTAGTCATTCATTGCACACATCTCTATATGAAGATACTGATGTCCAAATTTTTAAGATATATATTTTATTACATGGGTTTACTTCTCATGTGATACTGTACCTTATTTATAGTTTGTTCTCTACCTGTAGGTATACATACAAATAAATCTTTTCTTTTTTGAATTGAAAATGGCATTTTGCTCTGCCACAGAGGTAATGATGCACTGTGGATATTGTTAGATGTTTTTATTCTATAAGAAAATCTGTGCATCATTTGCTATCATGGGTACCTCTCAGCTTACTTTTCAGGAGATAAGAAACAATCAGTAGATTGGTTTCCCTACAGGGAATTTCTCTGTTCTATGAAATGTTTCTAGCTAATTTCTTTGGTTCT
>NW_006921672.1:9123576-9130426 GCF_000298275.1 Orycteropus afer afer | reverse complement strand
AAACCAAGAGGGACCTGAGAAGCTAGCCAGTCAGGAGAGGTCCATTTGGCCTGTTGTTATTATGTACCGTCAAGTTGGATCCGGCTCATGGCGAGCCCTCCTTGGGTTTCCGACCCCTCCTTGGGTTTCCCAGGCAGCATCACTATGGAAGTAGATGGTCCAACCTTCCTTCTGAGGAATGGCTAGTGGTTTTGAACCACCAGCCTTCTGGTTAGCAGTCAAGTGCCTTAGGCACTACACTACCAGAGCTCCCTCCATTTGGCCTGTTGTTGTTGTTGTTATGTGCCATCGAGTCGAACCCGACTCATAGCAACCCCTCCTTGGGTTTCCGAGGCAGTATCACTACAGAAGTAGGACTGCCCAACCTTCCTTCCGAGGAGTGGCTGGTGGGTTTGAACCGCCAGCCATCTGGTTAGCAGACAAGTGCCTTAGCCACTATGCTACCATTTGGCCTACACAATTTAAATCATCTTGTCCTGTCTGTGATTTGGCACCACCTGCTGGCAGCTATCCTCTCTGCCCAAAATCAGGGGAGGATTCTGGGGCCCGCAGCCTTCCAGGAAAGCAGCAGTCCCAGGAATTGAGCAAACTGTTGAGGTGGCCTGACTCATCCTCAGCTCCCCCATTCCTTGCTCTCCCCTATCTAAACATCTTCGCCCTCACCTGTCCATCTGCCACATTTCCTTTCTCCTACCCCCAGAAGATACAAATTTATATAGCTCACCCTCTTGGGGGCTGGATGCAGAATGGGAGTCAATAGCCAATCATCCTTGAGGCCCGATCCCCCTAACCTTGACCCAGATGTGCTACATTACATCTCTTTTCAGACTTGTCCTGTCAGCCCTTCCTATCAAAGGCCACAGCTCTACCATGGTTTCTCAACAACCCTGTTTCCTACATGAGATGAGCCCTGGGCCCTTCTCTCCCAGCATGCCCCACGGCAGTGCAGACAGACCTCAGCCTGCCCATTCCACATCCCTCTTTTGAGCCTTGACAGGACTTGTCTGACAGGCACAGAGAGTATCCTCAGGGTTGTAAGAATAATTTGGCTAAATACTAGAATGATTCCAAATGTGATGCCATTGACTTGAACATGGCATTCTTTTACAACAATTTTAATCTTTCCTAGACTCACAGTAAAGTTCCCATTTTTAAACTTGTATATTTTGGCTTTTTCTCTTTCTTTCTTAACTAGGCTCATGAAGAGGTTATCTATTTTCCTGGTCTTTTAAAAGAACCAGATTTTGAATGTTATTTATGTATGTTATTTTCAGTAATTTCAGGTCTAACCTCTACAATTTATTTTTCCTATATTTTTGTTGTTTTTTTAAAAAAATATTTATGTGTTGAGTTTCTTCATCTTTGGCTTTCTTCTTTAATAATGTAGCCATTTGAGGCTATAAATTTTCCTCAGGATACAATTTCAGCTATAGCCCCAAAGTTCAGATATGACGTATTCTTTTCATTACTTTCTAGATGAAATATCAGCTTTGATTCCCTTCTTGGTCTATGTATCATAATTAGCTCTAGTGGCGTAGTGCCTAAGGCATTTGACTGCTAACCAGAAGGCTGGCAGTTCAAACCCACTAGCCACTCTTTGGAAAGAAGACTGGACAACCTATTTCCATGGAGATACCACCTCGGAAACCCAAGGAGGGGTCGCTATGAGTCAGAATCGACTGGACAGCAGTGAGTTTGTTTTTTTGTTTTCTGTTTATCCATTTATTATTTAATTCTTCAGGTCGCTATGAGTCGGGGCCAACTTGATGGCAAATAACAACAACAACAACAAATTATAACTTTAATCAGAGAACATTGCCTTGAAAGAATTCCCAAGCAAGCATCCTTTTCTCTCCGGCCTTTTTTGTTCAGGCCTTCTCTTAGGATTGACATTTAAGGAGAGCATTTAACAATTACTACTGTCTGCCTCAAAAAGTTCTGTCAACATCCAGCAACTACAGATAGTCCTTGACTTACGAGCTTCTGTTCTAACAACCCCATCATAAATTCACTCCAACATAAGTTGAATACCTCTTTTTTCTTAGTTTTCATTATTATTGTCTTTTATGATCAATATCATTATAAACCCAATCTCTGTACATCTGCAGGTGAACATCTGAGAATGATAACATCAGCAAATAGCACACTGCAAAGTTGAATGTAGTACATATTACTAACGATTAAATGTACCAAAAAAAAAGAAAGCCAGTCATAAATGCAGTTTGTCTTTACACAAATACGTGGGAAATCGGGGACCACCTGTACTCTATACTCTGTTACTTTCCTTAACTGCTTTGATACGATGCTTTTATTTGAAAAACACATAACAGACTATTCTCTGGAATGAACAAAACACAGAAGCCCTGAGTTCTCTTCTGGACTCTTTATAAAGATTCATCAGGCACAAGGTACCAGACATTTCAGTATCTGGTTATCCTTCTAATCTAAATATATTGATCTGAAAACTAAACATCAATATTAGTAATCCATCTCACAAAAATGGTGATGCTTACTATCTGAAAATTATTCTGCATTTATTAAAAAATTTACATTCTGCAATGAAGTGTAATTTATACAATTCTTTGCATGTAAACAGACACTGCTTGTAACGAACTTTTCACCACCACACAAAACAAAAGACAGCTAAGGGCAGAGCGTTGTACCAGGAGCCCAGACATCTAGGGTTTGGTTCATTTTTACGTTCTCAAATTGCACACCCACGGGATGCCAGGCCCTGAAGCTGCTGACGTTATTGAATGTACCACATCACTGGAGCTTCACCAGCTTCTCGAGGCTTTCATTGCACAGATGAAAGAGATGCCAAGAGCTAACTTGTGGTTTTTGGCAAGTCATTATTTTAAATAAAGAGAAAGAGTATCAGGTTTGGGTTGTCTCAAAATTAATGTTTACTTAAAAAATTCTAACACTTCAGGCAAGAATTGTTTTTATATATATGACTAAAATCTTCTAATCTACTAAGTGTCCATGTTCCAGACAGCGTGCAAATCACTGAATCGAAGTAAGTCTATTTGATAGATTTGGCATTAAAAAAAGTCATGTAGAGACACAGAAAATATGAAAATGCATTGAAGGGAATACTAACAGAGCAGAAAATCCCACGCCTTAAACCACACATTTATTTACACGATGCCTTATTAGGCAAAGAATTTGAGTCAGTAATGGCTGTTTTGTTCATTAAATGCCCTTCAGAGTGGTTGCCTCTGAAGTAAAGAGTGTCAGAAAAGCATCTTAATTTTGAACCTGGATTTCAAAATTTTAAAAAGAAAGATGGATGTCAGAATTAAAAATGATCAAGAAGAAAGTTAAAAGATAGGAAACAAGATAGAATACCCATCATCACAAGCTTCCGAGATTGAGAAGATCCAAATGTCTAGACATGTCATAAGGTAATAAAGCAGCCAAAATGAAAAGTTACAACACAGAGGACAATGAACGAACAGCTCCACAGAGCCTGGGAAAGACTGAGAGGCAGAAGAGGCTGCTAAATCTTGTCTCTCTTCATTCTTCCACATAAAACTCCTTCTACCCAGTCTCTTATTTTTCTAAATATGATCAGATTTCTTTCACTTAGCTGGTGTTCCTTTCTTTGGACCTTCTTTCAGTCAGAGGCCACCCTTTAAGGAAGTGGAATGATTATATTTCACAATTTAGAGAAGCAGATGAATAAACAAACCAAAAATAAACACCAATGCCTGTTCCTCCCATTGTATGAATTTACACCATTCAATCATTAATGTTTGGACTTCTTTGGTTTCATAGCTTTTGGGAGGGCGGAGGTAAGATGACCAACATATTATGTTTGCTGCATTTTTTTTTTCTTACCTCAGACGTGTAAACTCCCAACTTAACAATTTCAGAGTTTGTAAAATACCTACCTTATAAACCTTTGGAAGAACAGTAACATACTGAACTAAGAGATAGTACAGAAAGCATAAAAAACTAATAAAGAGCTACACGGTAAAGAGAAATATCACTTATTTAACAATGGGTCCCAATCAAAGGCAGTCTAAATACTTGAAGGAAGGCAAAATGTTGGATAACAAATGATTGAAAGGCAAAGCATACACATAGTTTAATAGAAATGTCCAGGAAGAAAGTTTTACTTAAACAAAACTTAGCTGGCTACTGGTTATAAAGTTCAGGAGACCAAGGAGTATATTTTGAAGTATCTATATTTTTAAGAAAAACAAAAGACGCTTTAAACCAGAAAAATCACTGTTGTTGTTGTTGTTATTTGCTGTCGAGTCGGCCCCGACTCATAGCGACCCCTCCTTGGGTTTCCAAGGCAGTATCACTACGGAAGTAGAATTGCCCAACCTTCCTTCCAAGGAGTGGCTGGTGGGTTTGAACCACCAGCCTTCTGGTTAGCAGTCAAGTGCCTTAGGCACTATGCTACCAGAGCTCCCGGAAAAATCACTAACAGAGGCAAATGCAAAGAGACTAAAGTGCAAAGGGACAGAAACCATGAAGTCAGTAGTGGGCTGGAGAAGATTCGAGGTGACAGTGTCTGGACTATGACCCAATAGCAGCAGTAGTTATCAGGGTGGCTACGATCCTCTTTTTCAGATATTTTTCAAACAAAAACAGAAAGACATGAGCTGAGAGCGAAGTGGGGAGACTCCAGGGTTCAGCCTTTGGAAAGGATTGCAAGCATAACATTGGTTCTCAGAGGGATTCCGAGCGTCTCCTCAGACATCACTAAAATAAGAACAGAAGACATCAGCCTCACCTCCTAATTTCTTCAGGTTGGATTCCAAAGAAGAAAGTGGCTATCATTATATCAGACTAGAATTCACTCAGAAAGAAAAGCCAGTCTGAGGCACCAGACCAGTGATAATTTGTTGCTGTTGTTGTTATATGCCGTCGAGTCGGCCACGATTCATAGCGACCCCTCCTTGGGTTTCCGAGGCGATATCACTATGGAAGTAGTTTGTCCAACCCTCTGAGGAGTGGCTGATGGGTTTAAACCACCAACTGATGCTAAAACAATCTGCCTCGAAACTTTACCAATGTTTCTCAGATATTATCTGCTCAAATACACGTGTTGCTGAGCTCTAATAATACTTCCATGAAAGACTATTGTTCGTTTGAGTTTTTCTTCTTAAGAGCAAAAATACACACTTTGGTCTCAAGATACAAAGAAAGCAAACCCCTAAACCACAAACAGTAACCTTAAAAATATGCTAATTGAAGTAATCCCAGGGAAGGCCACTTAAATCCTTGTGAAGGAAATGCTGATGCTAAACTCATTTCAACGTTTGAGAGCAATCTGAACAAAAAGCTACATGTTGGATGAGAGATTTTCATTTTCATCATATTAAACATTTTAAACACATTTGTTAATCTGGGATGTGCTCTGCAATTAGGAAATCATGAAGCAAATTTAAGAAAATTATTTTTCAGAAACAAATTTACAAGTCTTCAGAATCTCTGAAATATTAAAATTGTAATTCTGAAATTTTTGTTTCCTTGACATAGTAAAGGCCCCAGGGCTCTGACCCAGCTTCAGGAAAAAGAACCAGTGAAGTGGCTTCACGAAAAAGATATTATCCAATTACCGATTAGCAAAACTTTAATAGGGATTAAGAAGTGACACAGAAAAGGAACACCCTAGAAATGCGTATATAAGAGCCAAAAAGCAGCCTACGAATGCGCTCTTCCTTATCACCCTTCCTGTTGGTTCAGACAAGCTAAAGGTTGGAGAACACCATGTCTTGCTCATCGCGTGTCTCCTCGGCGAGGGCTGGGGGCAGCAGCTCTGTCAGCGGGTCCGCTGGTGGGAGCAGCTTCAGCAGTGGAAGCAGATGCGGCCTGGGGGGCGGCTCTTCCCGGGGCTTCCGAGGAGGAGCCAGCAGCTGCGGCCTGAGTGGGGGAGCTGGCGGTGGTTTTGGGGGCAGCTTTGGAGGGGGCTTTGGTAGCTGTTCAATAGGTCGCAGTATGGGAGGAGCCTCGGGCAGTGGGGCTGGCTTTGGTGGGGGCTCTGGATTCGGCGGGGGCTCTGGACTTGGCGGAGGGGCTAGTGGAGGCTTCTACAGCTATGGCGGTGGTATGGGCAGTGGTGCTATGGGTGGTGGTGCTGGCGATGGGGGACTTTTCTCCGGAGGTGAAAAGCAAACCATGCAGAACCTCAATGACCGCCTGGCTAATTACCTGGACAAGGTCAGAGCCCTGGAGGAGGCCAACACTGACCTGGAGAACAAAATCAAGGAGTGGTATGACAAATTTGGGCCTAGGTCTGGAGATGGTGGGTCTGGAAGGGATTACAGCAAGTACTACCCAATAATTGAAGATCTGAGGAAGCAGGTAAGAAATTGTACACTGCTGACTTTCCATTCTTTTTGTATTTTCACTTTTATTCAGATCATATGTTGTAATAAAAATTGTATATCCAGGAATTGTTTGAAAACATATTTGCTTGTTGTGTATGTAAAATGGGACCTATGTATTTTAACTGTAACCATACTCTACCTGACATCCAGCCACACTGATTTTCTGTTTGCATCAATTTGAGTGTTTCTACATAAGAATAGAACACACACAATGCCAGGCAGCTTATTTACATGTGTATTGTGATTGATGACTGTTGTTGGTGTTGTTATGTGCCATCCAGTCCTAGCACCCCTGGTTGGGTTTCCAAGGCAGTATCACTACAGATGTAGATTGCCCCATCATCCTTCCAGGGAGTGGCTGGTTAGCAGTCAAGTGCCTTAGGCACTATGCTACCAGTGAGTCAATATTCATTTAATCTAATTGTTTTATTAATAATGATTATATCATTAATTCTGACAGGTTGACATATTGTAGTATCTTTATAGATTTAAATAATCTT
>NW_006921672.1:9104778-9122051 GCF_000298275.1 Orycteropus afer afer | reverse complement strand
TGTTAGGAAATGAAGAATATGCAAGGCAGCTCTGGAGGTGACGTGACTGTAGAAATGAACGCTGCCCCAGGAACTGACCTCACCAAATTACTGAATGACATGAGGGCACAGTACGAGGAGCTGGCTGAGCAAAACCGCAGGGAGGCCGAGGAGCAATTCAATAAGCAGGTAGCTTATCACTGCTGAGTGTCTGAGTCTGCAACCCCGCACGACCCACTTCTACCTGCCTCATCAGCCTACAATGACTGCAACTTATTTGTCTTTACAGAGTGCATCACTACAAGCCCAGATCTCCACTGATGCTGGGGCAGCCAGTTCTGCCAAGAGTGAGATGACAGAACTGAAACGGACGCTGCAAGCCCTGGAAATTGAGCTGCAGTCCCAACTGGCCATGGTACGTACACATAGCTTTTCAAAATCTCCAACAGGAAATTAAACAAATTAGTTTGTTCTTTCTTTGCCAACATGTTCCACTGGGCACATGATAAAAGCAGTGTTAAGGGGAGTATTGTGCTCGTGCTGTTATTGTTGTTAGGTGCATCGAGTTGGCTCTGACTCATGGCGACCCTTTGTACAATGGAATGAAACACTGCCCAGTCCTGTGCCAGCCTGACAGTCCCTGCTATACCTGAGCCCATCATTGCAGCCACTGTGTCAGTCCATCTCATTGAGGACCTTTCCCTTTTTTGTTGACCCTCTACTTTACCAAGAATGATATCTTTCTCCAGGGAATGGTCCCTTCTACACTATAACCAAAGCATAAAACATTCCAGTGAAAGATATGTGCTGTATGTAATATATAAAAGATTTGGTGGGAAAAAAGGAATGACAATAAAATGTAATGAAGCAATAATATGACAAGATAGGGTGTGACTCACAAAGAAGTCAGAAAAGACTTCTCCTAGCACTGTATAAAATTATATTTTTACAAAGTCACCCAATGACTTATATTCATCATGATTTTTTTTTTCTTTCACTCTTTTAGAAAAGCTCCCTGGAAGGGACACTGGCTGACACGGAAGCAGACTACAGGGCTCGGCTGTCAGAAATACAGATGCAGGTAAGCAGCCTGGAGGAGCAGATCTGCCAGATCCGGGGCGAGACCGAGTGCCAGAACGCCGAATATGAGCAGCTGCTCGACATCAAGACCCGCCTGGAGACGGAGATCGAGACCTACCGCCGCCTGCTCGACGGAGAGGCAGGGTAAAGGAAACTCTGAGCAGCTGCAGTGCATACCTGGGTGGATCGATTGGGTGAAAACATAAAGCAGATCCGAGGTTGGACTTGCATTGACCAAGTAACAATGACACAGTCCAATCCAAAGACATTCAAAGCTTCATCATGAACAACCAGGTGGTTTTCTCCTGCTTTTGCAAACAGTAAAGAAAAATATAATTAATTCTGTTTTATCTCCAGTGGTTCTTCTTCGGGAGGATCTGATTTTAGAAACTCAGGCTCCGGAAACACAGGGCCCCGAAACGTGGGATCCAGGGGTTCTGCGTCTGTTGACTCAAGATGTGACAGCAGTTCTGGTCAAGGAAGAGGTAGGTATTTTTAATGAGGATAATAATTTTATAATTTAAAAGTAGAGTAAAGGAATGATTTGCTTGTCATAGTAAGAGTATATACAATAGTCTTACATAATCTTTCCTAGAGGAAACATAATTTATGGATGCACTTAAAGTTTTCTGGATCTGTGTTTCTATGATAATTTCCCAACTGACACTGTGATTATATGGCTTTCAGAGTCAAACAAGACTAGAGTGACTAAGACTATCATAGAAGAAGTGGTGGATGGCAAGATTGTCTCATCTCAAGTCAGCAATATTTCTGAAGTGAAAGTTAAATAAGTGGTTTCTAGATCACCAAGAGTGTCTTTCAAAGAGCTCAAGAAATCCTCAGATGAAGACACTGCATCAATGGAGTCATCTTTCTGGATAGCTTCAAGGAGAAATTTCAGTCCGGAAATGGATGACTAGCCACTTTTCCTGCATCTTCTTCCTCTCTTATTAGAAATTTCTTGAAAAAGTCAAAATGACAATATTGCTCCTATTGTTTCTATGCTTCAATAAACTTACTTTTGCAAGTTAACTAAGTTATTCCTGAATTTCTTAAGAGATTCCATAGTTTGCCTACAAATGAAGCTGTCAATTATGATCTAGCTTTATGATTATTATGTTTCCTAATATTGATTCAGAGCTATATGGGAATTTCAAACCATAATAATCAAAACAACCAAAAAAATTGTTTTTTCATTCTCCTCTACTAAAACATAAAAACTAACCTCTGGGCACACAGTCACTCTGCTTAAATAGCAGCCACAGGATACATTTAATAGCTAAACATAAAATCACTAGTCAAATAAAAAGAACAATGTTAAGTTGTCTTAAGTCAAATGTATGTTCCTGTAAAATCATTAAAATAGATAAAACCTTAGATGTTTCTCCTCCAATGAAAAGTCAAGAAATGAGAACTGGCTGATCCAACCTGAATAATGTCAGGGGGACAGAAATGGAAGCCTGCTGTGCATGACCTCCAATGCCTTCAACCACGGCAACCGCAGGAGGGAGACCTCTCTCTGAGACCATGAGGCAATGTCGCTGCCTTCCAGAGTCTGGGTGTTGGCCATGCTCTCTGGACTCTGGTTGGAGGCCCCTTGGTCCTGGACTTCAGCTCCACTTTCCAGGTCCACTGGAATGGCATCTCTTCTCCCTCAGCTTTAGGCAGCCCCATTCTCCTAATCCAAAGTGGTAACCCCACCTCCTTGACCCTGGCATTCCCCATTCTTCTGCCTCTTGGGCATGGCATCCCCACCCCCTCAGCTTTGGGAAGTGGCTCTGGCCTATACCCCTGGCACTTGTGAATGACCACCACACACTATGGAACCAAATTGGTGAAGATCTGACTCTTTAAGCCCTAGGAAGCCATAGCCCCACCCTTTGAGACCCCAGAATTCATGGCCCTACCCTTTGAGACTGAGACAGCTCTGCTTCCCATGTTCTTTGTCTCTTCAGCTTTAGCTTCCTGGTTCCTTGACCCCCTCAGTGCTTCTGCCCCTTGGGTCTCTTGGGCCAGCCTGACGTGTGCCCTGCTTGGTTTTTGTTGTTGTTAGGTGCTGTCGAGTTGGCTACAACTTATAGCAACACTAGTACAACAGAGGAAGCTCTGGTGGCATAGTGCCTAAGGCATTTAACTGCTAACCAGAAGCTGACGGTTCAAACTCACCAGCAACTCCTCAGAAGGAAGGTTGGGCAATCTACTTCTGTAGTGATACCGCCTCGGAAACCCAAGGAGAAGTCACTATGAGTCGGATCTGATTCAACGGCAGTGAGTGAGTACAACTGAACGAAACACTGCCTGGTCCTGCACCAGCCTCACAATCCTTACCATACCTGAGCCTATCATTGCACCCATTGCATTGCAGTATCAACTCATCTCGTTGAGGGCCTTCCCCTCCTTTGTTGACTTTACCAAGCATGATATACTTCTCCTTGAGAAAGGAATGGTCCTTTCTCAAACATGACCAAAATAGGTGAGACAAAATCTGGCCATTCTTGCTTCCAAGGAGCATTCCAGCTGCACTTCTTCCAGGACAGATTCGTTAGTTCTTCTAGCAGTCCATGGTACTTTCAGTATTCTTTGCCAACACCACAACTCAAAAACATCAACTCTTCTTTGGTCTTCCTTATTCGTTGTCCAGCTTTCACATGCATATGAGGTGATTAAAAACACCATGGCTTGGGTTAGGCGCACCTTAGTCTTCTAAGAAACATCTTTGCTCTTCAACACTTTAAACAGGTCATTTGGAGCAGATTTGCCCCGTGCAGTTCACTGCCTGATTTCTTGACTGCCGCTTCCATTGGTGTTGATTGTGGAACCAAGTAATATGAAATCTGTGACAACTTCAGTCTTCTCTCCATTTATCATGATGTTGCTTATTAGTCCATTTGTGAGGATTTTCATTTTCTTTATGTTGAGGTGTAATCCATACTACAGATTGTAGTCTTTAATCTTCATCAGTAAGTGCTTCAAGTTGTCTTCACTTTCAGCAAGCAAGTAGTAAGATCTGTATATCACAGTTTGTTAATGACTCTTCCTCCAATCCTGATGCTATGGTCTTCATATAGTCCAGCTTCTTGGATTATTTGCTCAGCATATAGATTGAATAAGTATGGTGAAAGAATCCAACCCTGACATACTCCCTTCCTGATTATAAACCATACAGTATTCCCTTGTTCTGTTCGAACAGCAACATCCTGGTCTGTGTACAGGTTCCTCATGAATTCAATTAAGTGTTCTGGAATTTCAGTTCTTCTCAATGTTATCCATAATTTGTTATGATCCACACAGTTGAATGCCTTTGCATAGTCAATAAAATACAAGTAAACATCTTTCTGGCATTCTTTGCTTTCACCCAAGATCCATCTGACATCAGCAATGACATCCCTCATTCCATATCCTCTTCGAAATCCAGCTTGCATTTCTGGAAATGCCCTGTCAATACAGTAGTGCAATTGTTTTTAAATTATTTTTAGCAAAATTTTACTTGCTTTGGCAAGTGATTTTAAAAAAACATATCTAAATATATATATTTAAAAAAAAAAACAAAGCTCTTTAGCTCTATCAATAAGTGTCCAGAGACACCCCACTCTGCCAATAAGCCTCAGCCCAAAGGTTCCCAGCTATCTCATTCTGTGGGTTAGAAAGCCTAGTTCCATTGACAAGTGCCCAGAGGCACCCTGCTCCACCAGGAAGCCTGCTGCCCAAAGACATTCAGCTCACTTGCTGCATGGGTTGACTCCTGTGCCATCTTGTACTGATCTCCTGATCCTGATGCCACCATTTCTTTGTGACTGCTTCTCATCATTTGTGCCATGTCTGGTGTTATAGCTCCCCTCACTTTCTTCTGAGCCCTCATTAAAATGGCCTTTGACATCCATAATTCCACCAACATTCCTTTCAAGCCACTCTACCCAACTCTTGATACCAAAGTCTGCCTTAGTTACCTGTTGTTGTTGTTGTTGTTGTTGTTATGTGCCATCAGGTTGGACTCAGCTCATAGTGACCCCTCCTTGGGTTACCAAGGCTGTATCACTACGGAAGTAGATTGGCCAACCTTCTTTCCGAGCAGTGGCTGGGGGGTCTGAACCACCAGCCTTCTGGTTAGCAGTCAAGGGCCTTAGGCACTACACTATCAGAGCTCCTGAGAGCTGCTGTAACGGAAATATCACAGGGGTATGGCTTTAACAAACAGGAATTTATTCTCTCACTGTTTAGGAAGCTAGAAGTACAATTCAGGGTACCAGCTCTAGGGGAAGCCTTTCTCTCTGTGTTGGTTCTAGGAGAAGGTCCTTTTCCCCTTTCAATATCTGTGAGCCTGGCACTCCTAGGTGATCTCCATATGTCTTAGTACCAATTGTCCTCCAGGTCTAGGAAGTTCTCAGTGCAGGGACCCCAGGTTCAAAGGATGTGCTCCACATCCAGCTCTTCTTTCTTGGTAGTAGTCGGGTCCTTTTGATGTCTGCTCACTTGTTTAATCTCTTTTATATCTCAAAAGAGATCGACTCAAGATATAACCCTATAGATTATATACTGCTTCATAGACATAACTGCCTCTAATCTTGCCTCACTGATATAGAAGTTAGGATTTATAACACATAGGATAATTACATCAGATCACAAAGTAGAAGATAATTGCATAATACTGAGAACCATGGTCTAGCCAAGTAGACACATACTTTGGGGAACACAATTCAATCCATAACAATGGTCTTCATGTAAACAAGGACTTGATTGAACCATTGAGAGGTGAGATACTTTTGCTTTCCCCATTGAGTATTCTACACCGAAAGTTTCCATGAAGATTCAACATTAGTGCTTGTGATTTCTATCACAATCACAGTAACATAAAAAATACAGAATTTTAAAGAGTTGGGAAATGATTTTCATTTCAGCCTCAAACCTAGAACAAGAATTCTTCCTGAAAGATCATTCTAGGGCTCCAGCCTCTGGTTCCAGATGGATCTCGGAAAGCACATGGCTTTGCGAGAGAGATCATTCAATTTAAGAACAGATCTAATGTTAGAAATGTTTTCTTTATATTGAGTCAAACCTGGACCCCTGTGTACCTTTCAGTTCTCTCATCCTGGTTGAGACCTTTGGAGCTATTTTTAAATGGCCACTGTGTCTTTTCTAGACCCAAATATCCTAATTTCTAATGTCTCATCTTGACATGGTTTCCACACTCACCTGTCTTAAGCTGGGTTGTTCTCTAGAGAAGGAAAACCAGTGAAATACACACACAGAGAGAGAGAGAGAGAGAAAGAAAGGCAGAGAGAGAGAGATTGATTGATCTCAAGGAAATGGCTTATGAGGTTGTAGAGGCTGACACTTCCCAAGTCCATTGCTCAGACATGAAGCTAGAGGCTCAGAGACTGATGAACCTGAGATCAGCAGGCAATACCACAGGCCACTGGTTCAAGTCCAAAAATGATGATGAGCCAGATGCAGGATCCAGATCAAGCAAAAAGCCAGAGAATTTTCCCAGAACGTCCATATACATTGGAAGCAGGTGGCATCCCTGAGGAAATTCCCTTTCAACTGATTGGCTGCTCACAGCAGATCTCACTATGGAAGTGAATACACTATATCAGACCTCATCTTGGGAGATGACTACATGACAACTGCCAAACCATTGAGAGTCATGGCCCAGCCAAGTTGACACACAACTTTAACGATCACACCTTCATTATCTGGGACACTGGATAGTATAGACATACTGCTGACTGAAAGGTTGGCAGTTCAAGGCCACTCAGAGTCCTCACAGGAGAAATGCCTAGTGATTTACTCCCTAAAGATCACAGCTATAGAAAATCCTGTGAAGCATTGTTCTGCCCTGAAACACCTAGGATTGCCATGAGTTGATGTTGAATAAGGTGGCAACTGGTGCTGGTGGTTTGGAATGAAAGATTGTCCCTAATATACGGCATCTAGAATTAAATGCTAGAATCAAGAGCAGTGGGAAGATGAGCTTTTTTAAAAATTTTTATTGTGATTTGGGTGAAAGTTTACAGAGCAAGTTCATTTTCCATACAGCAGTTCATACACATTTTGTTTCATGACATTGACTGCCATTCCCCACAATTATAACAACTCTCTTCCCACTTCCTCCCCATAATTACCTCTCCCTTGTGTCCTTCCCTCCCATGCACTCCTCCCACGCCCCACCCCCAAGCTGTCTCCCTGTAGAAAACTGCCCTTCTGTTGGGAAGATGACCTTTGTAAATCTTTTACTACAATCTAACTTCAGCAGCTATATCATATACATGACTCTTATCCTGGGACTTTTGCAGAGGAAATTTTTCCTCTACCTCATTTATTTTTTTAAATCATAGAACTTGATTTTTCTTTTTTCATTCTACTTTTTTTTTTCAAAATCTAATTTATTTTGCTCATCATTTCAGACTGAAAGTTTGTTTGAATATGTTTTCAATTCTCCCATTCCATATGTTAAACAGTTTGTGTCATTTTGGGGAGGAAAAAAAAATCCACAACAAAAACTAAAGCACAAGCAATATCCCATCAAAAACTCCACACTCACTGAAAAAGATAACAAAAATCAGCTTGACATATATTTTAATAAGTATACCACTTGAATATTTTACTCTAATAAATATTAAACTGTTTCATTTCTAATAAAAGTTTTAAAAAATATTTATTTAATGAGTAGGATGTTTGAAGACAGGAAGACTCAAACTCCCCCTTAAAGTAAAATGAACGAAAGACTATTCAGAGAGATAACATCAACTGACAATTTTATTTCCCCCGCCCCCAAAAAAATCTCTCTCTAGTGTGACAGCTTACATTAAAAATAGATGGTAAATTGTTAGAGCCTCCACTAACCTATAGGTTTATTCACTGCTTCTGACAGCAAACTTATTAAGAAAATGAATTTTGTAATATGGAGATTGTGACGGGGTCTCCCCACTGTAATAATGAATGGGGGGGTGCAATGTACACATTTACTTGTCATTATCTTCAACCTTAGAATTTCTGCTTCAATTCAGGATCAACATATGCGATTTAAGTGCAACTGGGAGCAAAGGACAGTCACTACAGAAGTTTACAAGCACCTGGAGAAGCCTGAAAGGTGACTATTTAACACTAAATCAACCCAAAACACTAGATTGTGAGTTCTTGCAGATCTCTTTGATTTTCTTGGGAGGTCTTACACTTTCATAAAATAAGAAAAAAAAAAATGCTAGATGTCATTAGCTATTTCAAAACTCTAAGGCAGGCTATAAGAAACATTTTTTAAAACTTTTATTATAATTGACAAAATTAAAAAATAACAGAAGACTATTAAAATGAACATGACTGTTTTCTTTCTTCCATTTCAGTCTTAAGTACTCCCCATATTTAATGTTCAAGCTACAGAAGCTAAGGATATGCTCCTTTCTGTTATTTCACCAAGAATCCCTAAAATTGGTTTCAGTTTCCTTCAAAAAATTATGGCCTATTCAACAACAACAATTCATCATATAATTTCCAAGGAAAATAAATTGTTATAAGCACAGCCATGAAATTGGTTGAAAATGTGTGAGGGCAGAAATTCCATAAAGGAAAATATAAATTTAACTAGGCTGATATCATGTTTAAGGACCTCTAGTGGCTAGGAGCTGTGGTAGCATAGTGCCTAAGGCACTTGACTGCTAACCAGAAGGCTGACTGTTCAAACCCACCAGCCACTCCTCGGAAGGCAGTAATGATACTGCCTCGGAAACCTAAGGAGGGGTCGCTATGAGTCGGGGCCGACTCGGCGGCACATGATAACAACAACAACAGTGGCTCAGTGGTTAAGGTGTTTGGCTGCTAACCAAAAGGTTGGTGGTCCAAACCCACCTGCTGCTCCACAGGAAGAAGATGAGGCAATCTGCTTCTGTAAAGATTTACAGCCTTACCCTATGAGGCAGTTCTACTCTGTCCCTTAAGGTCACTATGAATTAGAATCAACTTGATGGCAGTGGGTTTGGAATCTGGTTTGATATTATGTTTGAATGATATATTTATATTATCTGCTTCATTCCTCCCATGTGAGATAATAAATACCTGAAGGTATTTTCAGTGCCTTTAAAAATTAATAAAAGTAATTTAATATTAAAGATGCCATTAAAAGTCCTAAAGCGATGATATCAGAAATGAAACACCCACTTTACCAGCTATAAAAAAGGACTTACCAATTAATAACAATCTTAACACTGTCCTTGAAGGCTTCAGGCTCTGCAGAGTTGAAGCTCTTTTTGTCATGTCATACTCTGTCCCCAAATCAAGTGCATGGCAATTGGGATCTGGTGACAGGAAAGGAAGAATCACAGGGGGAAAATGTAGCTTAGGCGGCTTCTCAGGTGAAGTTTTTTCCACTAACTTTGGGGTTATTAACTTGGAAGGAGGTGAGAGTGGGCTTCTCTCTGACAATGAGAAGGACGCAATGCAAAACCTGATTGTCTGTTTACTTGGACAAAGTGTGAGCTCTGGAACAGGCAAGCAGTCACTTGAACCTAAAATCAAAGATTTGTATGAGAACTTTGGGCCTCAAGCTAATGGTCAAGGAGAAAAACAGGACTACAGGAAGTGTTTCCATATGGTTGAGGAACTTAAAAGCAAGGTAAGAAATTTTACTACAGGTGGGCAAACAAGCTACACAAAAAAAAGGCAAAATATTGGAAGATCTGGAACATCTTACACTTGTACCTATCTCAATTTAATCAGATTAAGGAATTTAACATGCAACAGAATATACTTCTTAACCATGATCCTTTGCTTTCTAATTTGCTTACTCTTATTAGTTCATTTTATGAAAAGAACTATGGAAACGTCTCCCATACACTTCAGTAAAATTAAACTAAGTAAATTGTGTGAAGTTCTTGTATTTTCAAAACCAGAAGTAAATGTGATAAAGAAATATTTAAATAAGTATTCAATATATTTGTCCTTCAAGGACAATACATACATAAAATTCCATATACAAAGTTTTAAATGCCTAAAATCCAAATGGCCCAGCAACAGTGTATAAGATCTGGAAAATGAATGCAACAAACACAACATTTTTGTGTCTTGCTTTTCCAGATTTGAGAGGCAACCATTAATCTTGCCAGCTTCACGGGACAGACTGACAATAGGAAAAGAGCAGCTAAGGACTTCAGACAAAAGTAAGATGCTATTATTTACTGCCACAATGGAAAACTATCTATGGGGGGATAAGCATGTTAAGTCATATTTAATTTTATGTTGGAATTACAAGTTATGAAAAAAATATTTTCTTTTTTAGAAGTAGACAATATCCTAAAAAGGGAAAAGTATTTGAACTAACGACATTAACCAAAAACCAAACCAGTTGATTCTCACTCATGGTAACCACCTGTGTGTCAGAGCAGGACTGTGCCCCATAGGGTTTCAATGGCTGCTTTTGGGAAGTGGCTCACTTCCAGATTGCCTCTGGGTGGACTCAAACCGCCAACATTTTGGTTAGCAGCCCGGTGTGTAACCATTTGCCGCCCAGAGGCTCCAAATACATGATAGAAGCTCACTACCTACAAACACACTGTGGTAAAATGTTCATCACCTCATTTAGGTTCAGAAGTATTCTTAGGTATTAGATATGTTTGTAGTGAGATCCATAAAAAGTGTCATTGTGTGTTTCTGAGGCTTCTTTAATTTAGCTGTCTACTTTACGTGTGTGCACAAGGCCCTCAGCAAACAAGAGGGAAACAAGGTGTGGCAACTGTGTCCTAAAATATAACAACCTGGCCCTACGCCAGAGGGTCCAGGCTGACATCCATGGTCTGTGCTGAGCCTTGGACAACCTGATTCTGTCCAAGACTAATCTGAAAATACAGATTGAAAAACTGGCAGAGGAATTAATTTATCTGAAAGAACCATGAGGACGAATGTATGTGTCCGTACACAAAAGTGTAACTTGCCTCTTTCTTACATAATTCTTGGCTTCAGTTTCAATCTAATGAGGTTGAGGAAAACTCTGATAAATGAAGCAAATTCAACTGACATTATGGTTGAATTCCTTGATGGTTGTTTCCAACACTGGAAATGAAAGGTCTGTCTGCAGTTGCCAGCTCCGATGTGCATGTTGACATGGATGCTGTACATGGAGCAGATCCACCGAGCTCTTCAATGGCTCAGTATGAAGCCATAACCCAAGCAGAATCATGAGATGCTGAAATGTGGATCAACAACAAAGTAAACCAAAAACACAGTCAAGGTCAGGACACCCAGAACAACTTCACTCCACTAATCGACGACTCTGTGTCGTAATGGTGTTTCAGATCAGAGCGCTACAACAGGGTATTTTCTCTGCTGATAATGCATCTGACTCCACTAAGACTGAGATGAATGACTGAAGCAGACTCTTTAGGTCCTGGAGATTGAACTACAGTCTGCAGTCGCCTTGGTATGTGAACATTTCCCTCTGGGTGAATATTCAACAGACTAACTTTGTCCACCTAGAAATTTTCATGATTTCACTTCAGCAATATTTCTGAAATCTTATAGTCCCTAATAAAGTTTGGAGTCCCTGGGTGGTGCGAATGGCTAACGCATCAGGCTTCTAACCAGTACTAACCAGGGAGGTCTGAGTCCACCCAGAGGCACCTTGGAAGAAAGGCATGGTGCTCTACTTCTGAAAAGTCAGCCATTGAAAATTCTATGGAGCACAGATCTAGACTGATCCACATGGGACTGCCATGAGTCGGAGTTGATTTCATGGCAATAGGCTGGTTAATAAAGTTTATTTTTAAAGGCTCTTAAGAAAAATGCAAGCTTTTGAGTTTTTCCAATTAGTAAATCAGAGAGGAAAGTTTCCATTTAATGTATGAAAATTAAACATCTGGAGGAAAATTATTAACTATACATACAGCCCCTATTTCTCAAACACTGGGGGAGCCTTGGTGGTGCAGTGGTTAAGTGCTTGGTTGCTAATCAAAAGATCAGCAGCAGTTCGAACCCAGCCCATCTGTGAGAGAAAGATGTGGCATGATAGTCTCTTTCAAGTTGAGAGTTTTACTCTTTTTCACTCACTTCCACTCTACCAAGCATGATGTGCTTCTCCCGGGACTAAGGCCTCCTGAATGACATGTCCAAAGTCCGTGAGACACAGTCTCACTCTTCTCGCTCCTAAGGAGCATTCTGGCTGCACTTCGTCCAGGACAGATTTGTTCATTCTTCTGACAATCCATGGTACGTTCAGTATTCTTTGCCAACATCACAATCCAAAGGCATCAATTCTCCTTCGGTCTTCCTCATTTGTTGTCCAGCTTTCACATGCATGAGAGTATCAAAAATACCATCAGCTGCACCTTTGTCTTCACAGTGACATCTTTGCTCCCTAACACTTTAAAGAGATCTTTTGTAGCACATTGCCCAGTGTAATACAGCATCTGATTTCTTGATTGCTGCTTCCAAGGGTGTTGATTGTGGATCCAAGTAATGCAATCTTTAACAACTTCAGTCTTTGCTCATTCAATTATGTGGATCATAACAAATTATGGGTATCATTGCAAACTACAGAACATTTAATTGTGCTCATGCAGAACCTGTACCTAGATCTAACATAAGGCATTTGTTCAAACAGAATGCGAGGATAATGTGTGGTTTAAAATCAGGAAAGGTGTGTATCTGAGTTGTATCCTCTCACCATACTTATTCAATATGTATACTGACATACATGGCACAGAAGGGAAGAGGGTGAATCTGGGGCTAAGTATAGGTATCTGGATGATCATTTCATCCTTAACCAAATGAGATAGTTACTATAATACAAGGACTGAAGACAAGAGTGATCCATCAGGTACAATTTTCATTGCCACCATTAGCAGCTCTGTGAAGGCAATGGCAGAGGCCTTGATTCATGAACCCAATTCCCAGTCTGCTCTTCTCAACTACATAGATGGCATTCCACATATGCTTATCCAACTGAATTGAAATGTATGGTGACATTGTTGCTCTACCTTCTATCTTCCACTCTGATGCTAGAATCACCTCCTAACTCAGACCACATCATCCCAGTACTTTACACACGCTCTGCTTCTTTCTGACTGCCTACATGCTAGGCCCCACACACCCTTCATCAGTGGGCTCAAACTACTTAACTCACACCTCTTTCCTACCAATCACCCCTAGGCTCTGCCCAGCACATAGATCCTAAACTCCAGCCATGCTAAGGTCACTGTTCCCTAAATGCACCAAACCCTTTCACTTCACCTTATTGAACATTAACTATGGGCCAGGCACTGTCCTGAGCATTTTACTTAAAATAATTATTTACTACACATTTTGCCAACTAATTCAAATTTCGTTATAAGCCTATGAGGTAGACTACTGTTCTCTCATTTTACAGGGAGGAAACTGAAGCATAGAGCAATTAAATGCCCAAAACTGCACTGCATATATCATAAATGAATTTGATGCATTTTTACAAATTAAATATATCTGCATAACCAGCTTCCACCTCAAAACCCAGAGCATTTCACAGCTCAGAACTCCCTATGTGTTCCCATTCAGTCACTAACACCTCTCCGGGTAACTACTCTCCTAACTTCTAACTCCATAAATATAGCTTTGCCTGTTGTTTTGTTTTGTTTAACTCTATACAAAGGGAATCATACAGTATGTTTGCTTTTGATTCTGGCTTCTTTCCATGTTTGTGAGATTTATTTGTGCCTTACTTATTCTTATTTGTGCCTTATTTATTCTTCTTTAACACCTATGTTAGAGTCCTGGATGGTGCAATCCATTCCATATACCCTTGCTCTGTTCAAATGACTGCATCTTGGTCTATGTACAGGTTCCTCATGAGCACAATTAAGAGTTCTGGAACTCCCATTCTTCTCGATGCTATCCATAATTTGTTATGATCCACAGTCAAATGCCTTTGCACAGTCAGTAAAACACAAGTAAAATCTTCCTGATATTCTCTGCTTTCAGCCAAGATATATGACATCAGCAATGACATCCCTCATTCCACAACCCCTTCTGACTCTGGCTTGAATTTCTGGCAGTTCCCTGTCAATGTACTGCTGCAACCATTTTCAAATTATTTTCAGCAAAATTTTACTTGCTTGTGATATTAATGATACTGTTTGATAATTTCTGCATTCTGTTGGATCACTGTTCTTTGGAATAGACACAACTATGGAACTCTTGCAGTCAGTTGGTCAAGTAGCTGTCTTTCAAATTTCTTGGCATAGACAAATGAGTGCTTCCAGTATAGTATCTGTTTGTTGAAACATCTCAATTGGTATTCCATCAATTCCAGGAGCCTTGTTTTTCACCAGTGTCTTCAGTGCAGTTTCCATATCATCGGTTCCTTTTCTTGCCCCCCTCTTTCATGTCATGGGTTCTTGATCTTATGCTACCTCCTGAAATGGTTGAATGTCGACCAATTCTTTTTGGTACGGTGACTCTTTGTATTCCTTCCATCTTCTTTTGATGCTTCCTATGTTGTTCAATATTTTGCCCATAGAATCTTTTAGTATTGCAACTCAAGGCTTGACGTTTGTCTTTAGTTCTTTCAACTTGAGAAATCCCGAGTGTGTTATTCCCTCTGGATTTTCTAACTCCAGGTCTTCAGACATTTCACTATAATACTTTATCCTCTCAAGCCACCGTTTGAAATCTTCCATTCAGCTCTTTTGCATCATCATTTCTTCCACTCACTTTAGCTACTCTCCATTTCAGACCAAGTTTCAGAGTGTCTTCTGACATCCATTTTGGTCTTCTTTTTTTTCTTCTCTTTTTTAATGACTTTTTGCTTTCTTCATGTATGATGTCTTCCCACAACTGGTCTGGTCTTCGTTCATTCACGTTCCACATGTTAAATCCATTTTTCAGGTGGTCTCTAAATTCAGGTGTGATATAATCAAGGTCATATTTTGGTTCTACTTGACATGATTTAATTCTCTTCAGCTGCAACTTGAAGTTGCATATGAGCCACTGATACAGTGTGTTCCACAGCTGACCCCTGGTCTTGTTCTAACTGATGAGATTGAGTTTCTCTATTGTCTCTTCCCACAGACGTAGTTGATAAGATTCCTGTTATTCCAAGGCATTGTCCACATGTATAGTCACTATTTGTGTTGTTGAAAAAAGGGTATTTGCAATGAATAAATCATTGGTCTTCCACTATCTCTGATGTCATTTTTGTCACCAAGGCTACATATATTCCAACTATCGATACTCCTTCTTTGCTTCCAACTCTCTCATTCCAAACACCAGCAGTTATCAATGTATCTTGGAGCCCTGGTTGACCCAGTGGTTAAAGCATTCAGCTGCTAACCAAAATGTCAGTGGTTTTTATCCTTAAGGTTAACATTTAGGATTTATCAAAGACAACTAAAAATGTTTCCCTAATCCTGAAGTGGTATTGACTTAAATGACCATCTCTTTCTGTATGAGTCACTAGTTTTGTGGTTACTTGCAGAAGTTTTAGAGATAACGATTTTAAAAGGTAATTGAGTTTTTGGTTCCTATGTGTCAACAGGTCATTAAATTTCATTTCTGAAATTAGCAATGGTCGGTGGCACCAAGCCACCAGCAGATGAGACATTCTGAGAAAGGCAATTAAAAATGAATTAAAGCTTCATGGATTGTTGTTGTTGTTGTTGTTGTTTGCCGTCGAGTCGGCCCCGACTCATAGCGACCCCCCCTTGGGTTTCCGAGGCAGTATCACTACGGAAGTAGGATTGCCCAACCTTCCTTCCGAGGAGTGGCTGGTGGGTTTGAACCGCCAGCCGTCTGGTTAGCAGGCAAGTGTGTTAGCCACTATGCTCATGGATTAGTATACTAAATTTTTCTGAAGGTAACAGTGTGAAAAATATTTTTGAAAGGTATGGCAGAATGTGCCAACTCTTCTTGCCCTGCTAACAGTTTGGTTTTTATGGCTTTTTGTTGTTGTTTTTTGTGTAAGCTGGACTAAATTTCAGAAATTTTATCACTTTCCAAATGTAATTGTTTACAATTTAAGCCAAAAGGCATCTTAAAATTTATTAAACTTTTTAAAAATTTTTACTAAACAGCCAGTGTTGAAGAAGTCAAGAGAAACAAAGTCAAACTGAGGGGCCAAAAAAATTATAAGGAAATAAGAAATGTTCACAAATTTGAAAAGAACATGCTGTACCACAAAACAGGTTCATGACGCAGACTATAACCCACTGCCATCCAGTCAATTCCAACTTAGTGACCCCCATCGTTTCCAAGGCTGTAAATCTTTATGGAAGTAGTTGCCTCATCTTCTTCCCATGAAGCAGCTGCGGGGTTCGATTCACGTACCTTTTGGTTAGCAGCCCAATGCCTGCTAACCACAGTGCCATCAGAGCTCCTTAATTCAGACTATTGTCAGGAAGCAGCCATGTTAAACACTAAATCAGAAAGTGAATCTTGCACACTTTTATCTTAATAAACCAAATTGGTCTCCATAGATAGTTCAGAAGTTATTGATTGTTTACTGTATGAAGAAATATAGCTACACTCTCAAAGGTGTCATATTGAATCATACAATCAAACAAAAGGATAGGTTGTCATTTACTTGATCCTTGAGATGAAGACTTTGGAGCTATCACAGAGTACTGGAAATGTTCCTTAATTCAGAAACAGTGCTGATTTCTCTTTCAAGGCATGTGTCACTAGTCTTGTGGCTGCTTGAGGAGGTTTCAAAGTTAATGATTTTTGAGGGGGTAAAAACTACAAATCCCAGCATTTTCTTCAAAATTCAAAATTATTTACAGAAGTACTACAGTAAAATGATATGATCTATGGATGTAATTAAGATGCATTAAAGTGAATAATTGCTACTATGCCGTATTAGTGACTTTAATCTGAACGCAGCCTCACGCCCAAAAGAAGGATTATCATGCTAAACTCAATGCACAACAGTAATCCTCACGTGAGCAACTCCTCTCTTGGTTATACAACTGGGAAGTCAAAACAAACTTGAGCTTCAGTACTCAAAACATGTTTTTGAGAGAAGTTTGACAATAAAAAGTAAACTCCTTCTCAAAACTAGATATAAAGTCAATAAAAGATTGAATACTCTGATATTCAGTTGTTTATTCGAAAGCATCAACTACTGCAACAACGGCAATAACAATCAAAGAGTAGGTGCAAGCTTACAGGAGCTCTGGTAGCATAGTGGCTAAGGCACTTGACTGCTAACCAGAAGGCTGGCGATTCAAACCCACCAGCCACTCCTCGGAAGGAAGGTTGGG
>NW_006921672.1:9099207-9104678 GCF_000298275.1 Orycteropus afer afer | reverse complement strand
TGTCTCCTTGAAGATTATGGTGCACCTAACCCAAGTCATGGTATTTTCAATCGCCTCATATGCATGTGAGAGCTGGACAATGAATAAGGAAGATTGAAGAAGGGTTGATGCTTTTGAGTTGTGGTGTTGGAAAAGAATACTAAGAGTACCATGGACTTCTAAAATGACTAACAAATCTGTCCTGGAAGAAGTGCAGCCAGAATGCTCCTTGGAAGCAAGAATGACCAAACATATATTGTTGAAGGGAGAAAAAACCCACTCAGTCCATGAAAATGAAATTAAGAGGATTTATTCAGAGATTTTACAATTGGATGAGGGAAAGCACTAGCCCATATATGACAACTGATGACTCCCACTAACAATTTCTAGCTAAAAGCAGATATAATCTGTGGAACAAAGAAATTATAGTACAGTTGGTTTGATTGGTTAATCTTTGGTTGAGGTCACAAGGAGGATGGCTTAGGGGTGGGGAATGGGATGCTGTTGGATAATTGGACATAGAAAATCACAGCAATTTATTTCAAGAACTAATTACACAGCTTCTAATTCTCACTCCAACAGCTTTCAGGTGGAATCATAAAACATTACTGATGGAGGTTTACACAGCTTTAACCAGGTATCTCAGGAGTGGCGACTGACTTGGTGTCAGGATCTCATTTCTCTAACACAACTTTTTAAAAAACACTTTTAAGGGATCTGGGGAACTTTAGAGAAGGCTGGCTCTAAACCCTCTCAAGCAATTCTCTTTACACATCTTTGTTATAAGGAAATATTTTTGGCCCACTTTATGCAAAAGACACCTGTGTCAAGATCCCCTTCCTTAGAGTGCATTTCCTTTACATCCTGACTTGACTACGGAGAAATTACTTCATAGCTCTATGGCTTCTGGTAATTAACACAGCCAGCTAACAGCAGCCTGTAGAGGGAAACTGACTTTTCAGTTGAACAAACAACAGATTCTCAAGTTGGTAGATCTGTAGAAAACAGTTTAATTCAGCAAGAACTAAGTGAAAGTCAATCATTCAGCTTTGGTCAAAAAGGCTTTCTGAATGTTTCCATAGATACAAGAAAAACCAATTCACTGCCATGGAGGTGGATCCAACTCATAGTGACCCTTCCTTGGGTTTCCATAGATAGATAGATAGATAGATATTCATATATGTATAAGGAACTCCTTCTCCATATATGTGTGTGTGTGTGTGTGTGTATTCATATATATTAGGAGCTCTGGTGGTGTAGTGCCTAAGACATTTGACTGCTAACCAGAAGGCTGGTGGTTCAAACCCACCAGCCACTCTGCAGAAGGAAGATTTACCACCTCAGAAACTTCCAAGATTTAGAAACCCAAAGAGGGTCTCTGTGAGTTTAAATTGACTTGATGGCAGTGAGGTGTTTGTTTTTTTTGTGTGTGTGTTTTTTTATTATTCACACATATAATGAAGCACATAAGCGGCACAGTCACAGATACCTTCTAGACATAACCAAACACCTTGTGGGATTGGCTTACTGGGTTTGAAGGCTTAGGACTATAGTCTTGTGGGACAACTCTGTCAACTGACATAACCTAGTTCATAAAGTTTATGTTCTACAGCCTAGTTTGGTGAGTAGCATCTGAGATCTTAAAAGCTTACAACTAATCTTAAAAGCTTACAACTAACCGTCTAAAATACAACTATTAGTCTCTACTTGTCTGCAGCAAAAGAAAAAAAGGACACTAAATACTCAAAGATGAAACTGGTCTACAAGACTAATAGCCACAGCTTCATCTATCCTGAGAATAGAAGAAATAGATGGTGCCCAATTACCACTACTGATATTTCTGACCAGGGACACAATAGGTGGTCTCAGGTAGAATGGTAGAAAACTGTAGAACAAAATTTGAATTCTTGAAAAAGGCCAGATTTACTTTTACTGGGCTGGTAGAGACTAGAGGAATCCCAGAAATGTTGCCCTGAAATATCCTTTAAGCTTATCGCTAAAGCCACTCCCAGAGGTCATCTTTCCTAAATAAAAGATTGGCTCTTAAAATAAACAATATCACCATTGGGGGTGGGGGAAAGCATCAACCAGGTGCTAAATTTAAGGGGTTGGTGAAAAAAACATGGTGGGACTGATTAAAAAGAAATATAAAACATGCCCTCTTTGCCCTTGAGGCATTTACAATCAAGATAAACCAAAAAAAAAAGAGGAAGAAGAATCTCACTGCCCTTGGGTCAACTCTGACCAACTCAACTTTCCAAGGCAGTAAATCTTTATGGAAGTAGATTGCCCAGTCTTCCTTCCACAGAGTGGCTTGTGAGTTTGAACTGCCAGCCTTCCGGTTAGCAGTCAAATTCCTTAGACACTACACTACCAGAGCTCCTTCAATCAAAATAAAGAGAAAACAATTACCAACAATATCTGGGTGGTGCAAATGGTTAAGCAATTGACTACTCACTCACTATGAAGGTTGGTGGTTCAAACCCATCCAAAGGTGCCTTGGAATCAAGACCTGGCAATCTACTTCTGAAAGGTCACAGCCTAGAAAACCTCAGGAGCAAAGTTCTACCCTGTAGCACTTGGGTTTACCGTGAGTTCAACTCAACAGCAACTGGCTTGAAGGCCTGTGTGTTTGTTTACAATGTATCTCATTTAAAAGTTGTGAACAAATAGAATTTTTGTAAATCTATGTATTTTAAATTCTATTTAAATTTTTTGTACAGCTAAAGTACAATAAAATTTCTCTTTGTAAAAAGCCAAAATGTATCACTTCCAGGACTCCAGTTTTTATATACCAATCTGACTTAGAAAAGGGATTAACATGTACATACAAGTACAAATGTGCTACCGGCTGTGTATATTATGTCCTTCAAAGCAATCCAACCATGGTGAGCAGCTGGAAGGTGCTTAGTTACTTAGAGATTGAGTGGGAGGTTGAAAAACAGCAAAGAAGAGAAGGATGGAGAGAGGGCAGCAGCTAACAGGACTTGACAGGAGCTAGTAGGGAACTGAGTCCAGCCCAGAGAAGGTTGGAGGGCTCTTCTGCGGCAGGAGAAAATCAAGACCACAATGAAGAGCACAGGTAAGGTGGAAGAAGGCAGAAAGGGCTGCGGGAAGTAGAGAGTTTGCTTCTGGAATAACCAGTTGCCATTGAGTTGGTTCTGACTTGTGCCAACTTCAGGTGCATCAGAGTAGAACTGTGCTCCGCAGAGTTTTCAGAGGCTGGTTTTTCAAAAGTCCACCACCAGGCCTTTCTTCCAAGACACTTTTGGATGGACTTGAACGTACAGACTTTTAGTCAGCAGCTGAATGCATTAACCACTGGCATCAACCAAGAACTCCAGTTTGGGAAGATGGTCTAAATAAACTAAGAGCAGAAGAAATGACCAAGAATAGAATAGCTAGGACACTTCATAGACGTGGGAGTCTGAATATTCAAACAGACAATGGCTAGGCCACATATAAAAATAGAACTGCAATCCACAATCTGCAGCAACCATCCCGGAAGCCAAACCACAACCTCTGTAGCAACCTGCCCAACACAGTCAGGACATAATCAATAACCACAAGCTTCTCTAATTTTTGCCCCCACTTCCACCCAAGAACTAACCAGAGAAAGTCAAATATACTCCCCTAACTAACCACCTAGGATGCCCACTTCTACTTAGCCCACCTCCAGCTTCCCCAACAGAACTCCAGGCAAAGCATTCCTGAAGACTTCCCTTTGTCTCCTACAAAACTTTTACCCTCCTTTGCCTGCCATTGGGTCTCTGATGAATGCTAGCAGTGATAGCTGACTCCCTTGCTACAGCAAGCTTTGAAAACAGTGTTTGTTTGTTCTCATGTAATAATTTTCATTCATTTCCATGGGGAGAGGGTGGGGGAAAAGGGTAACTGTACGACAGTCAAAGGAGGTTTAGAAAATTCCGTTTTGAAAGACAAGAATTGCTAAGGAAACACCTGTTGAGGGGCTGAGGGAGATGCACTGAAGACCCAACAAGGATTCTTCTTCCAGGGATGAGAAAGGAAAGATAAATATGGTAGCTCAAGTGGAGCTGGTCGATGAACTCAGAGTTAGCCTGAGAACCATAATTTCAAAGGATGAGACTTAATTAAGGTACCTCCAGATGAAAGGAAGTCAAAGAATAGAAATTGAATTCCTTCACAGTTTTGTTTAGTCCGCAGGGCTGGCAATACCACATGAACTGTATCCATAATGCAGGCAGTGCCCGATTACAAATAAGTTCTGTCTTTAAGTAGAATTTATACCTAAATTGGAACAGTTAGTTACAGTTGGTATCCAATGTTAGTTAGTCAAATGTTTGTCCTAGTGTATGGCATATAGCATACCTTTCTATGCACAAAAAAACATTAGAGAAACATTTCCAGATACACTCAAATATCTTTAATATAATAATACAGTAATAATAATAATAATGTTTTGAGGCAGCAGAATAGTGATAGTGGGGGTGCAGCCCCACAAGGGAGCCCAAAACTCCCAGGCCAAAAGCCAGGAAGCCACCACTGAACGATACTTGTGACCAGGGAGTGGGCTGGGCAAAGAGCAGGCTGTTAGGGACAGCACAGCCCCGACCTTGGAGACAAACACGGGGTAGGAGCGCGGCAGAGTGGAGGGGAAGGAGGGAAGGGGCAGAGGGCAGAGCTCTGGTGGCGCAGTGCCTAAGGCATTTGACTGCTAACCAAAGGCTGGTGGTTCAAACCCACCAGCCACTCTTTGGAAGGAAGATCAGGCAGTCTACTCCCTTAGTGATACAGCCTCAGAAACCCAAGGAGGTGTCGCTATGAGTTGGATTCAACTCAAAGGCAGTGAGTTTGGTTTTGGGTTAGGTGCAGAGTGGGGGGTGGGGAAGGCTGCAGTAGGAGAGGAGGGATGCTGTGGGTGAGGGGGGCTCTAGAGGAGTTGGTCACAGAGTGGAAAATTGCCCCAGAGCAGAGGGGGAGGCTGCGATGTCGCAGGGGTTGGCAAGAGCCAATACCCAAGTGTCAGGAGGAGAAGGACATGGGAACTGTGATTAACCAGACAGCAACACATCATTTCCTCCCGGCGCAGATCCAGAGAGCCAGGAGGGATGGGGAACACTTTACAGGGTTTGGTTCCTAATTACCGGTTGTACCAAAGTTGGGTGTTTGTAACCCAGGGACTGCCAGTACACCAAAACTATATAAAATTGGCACCCTAAAATGGCCTCATACTCTAGTAAAGCTTATTTTTGAGCATGCATATCTGTGCACGCTGGGCTGTGATGGACAAAGCAAAGAGGGGAGGGGAAACATCATGGAAGATGCCAGAGAAAATAGGACCCAAAGACAAAGTCCTCGACTGGAGTAATTTCCCTGCTTTTTACCTCTGAGTTACAGCAGCAAAAAACTGAATTCAGCATCTACTAGAAACAAGTTGTTGTTGTTATGTGCCGTGGAGCCGGACCCGACTCATAGCGACCCCTCCTTGGGTGTCCGAGGCAGTATCACTA
>NW_006921672.1:9002732-9098987 GCF_000298275.1 Orycteropus afer afer | reverse complement strand
TCCTTCCCAGGAGTGGCTGGTGGGTTTGAACCGCCAGCCTTCTGGTTAGCAGTCAAGTGCCTTAGGCACTAAGCTACCAGAGCTCCTACTGGGAACAAGACTACGTATTATTATGACATGCTTAACTGCATTGAATGTTTGTGCAGGATATATGAAAAGCAGACACCTTGAAAACATGCTGAAAAATGCTGACAAACACGTTCCACCCTTTTATTGCTTCTTTGTATAATTATGTTCTTAACTGATACACAAAACATAAGATTAAACTTATCTTGTAGAGGCATGGTTCTATGAATAGAAAAGTCAAGAATAAAACAAAGAGGGGACAAACCAATAATTGGTCTGTCATTTATAGCAATTTTTAAAAATACAAAAAAAAATCCTTATTTGCTAATTATGCATCTATAATCCTATTAAAGGGAGCTCTGGTAGCATAGTGGCTAAGGCACTTGACTGCTAACCAGAAGGCTGGTGGTTCAAACCCACCAGCTGCTCAGCGGAAGGAAGATGGGGAAATCCACTGTCGTAAAGATTTACAGCCTTGGAAACCCAATGGGGGTCACTATCAGTTGGAATCAACCCCATGACAGTGAGTTTGGTTTGGAGTGTTTTTAATCCTATTAAATGTGTGCTAGGTTAAAAAAGAGGGACTCACAATATCCTAAGATGCTAAAGAAATTACAATTCATAAACAAAATAATAACCAAGTGGCATGGATTGAATTGTATCCCTCTAATATACATGTCAAGAGCTCTGGTAGCATAGTGCCTAAGGCACTTAACTGCTAACCAGAAGGCTGGTGGTTCAAACCCACCAGCCATTCCTCGGAAGGAAGGTTGGGAGATCTACTTCCATAGTGATACCACCTGAGAAACCCAAGGAGGGGTCGCTATGAGTCAGGGCCAACTCAACAGCACACAATGACAACAACAACAAAACTACATGTCAACTTGGCTAGGCCATGATTCTCAATATTGTGTGGTTGTCCTCTATTTTGCAAATTATGTATGTTGTAAATCCTAACTTCTATATGTTAATGAAGCAGAGGCAGTGTGGAGTATGTCTTCAGTCACAGTCTTACAAGAGGTGTGACTCAAGTTATGCCCTTCTTCAAGTCACATCCTTACTCAAATCACATCCTAGCTTGAGTCTCACCTTTTCTCTTCCAAGAGATAAAAGGAAAGGGAATCAAGCAGAGAGGGACCTCACTGCTACCAACAAAGAAGAGCTGGGAGTGGTATGTGTCCTTTGGACCTGAGGCCCCTGCACTGAGAACCTCCTAGACCCAGGTGAGAATTGATGCCGAGACACATGGAGATCTCCAAGGAATAGCAGGCCCACAGATGCTGAGAGGGGACAAGGACCTTCCCTGAGAGCCACCAGTTTAACTGAATGCAGACTGCTAGCCTTCTAAACTGTGAGCAAATACATTTCTGTCTGTTAAAGCCATCCACCTGTGGTACTTCTGTTATAGCAGCACCAGAGAACTGAGACATCAAGCACTGCAGGATCATCCCCAAAATTAAAAGAGCCGTTGGATGACTCTAAAGAACCACAGATTCATATTTACAACTGCCTGGAGAAAAAATCTGCTTAGTATAAACTTGTGTTGTCATCAATTCTATGTGGTAAGCTTTTTAGAATAAAAATTGATCACAACCATTTATGTGTGGGAAAGGCAAAATGTTAAATCGATTGAGATTTGTGATCCTTGTACACAAGATTCGGTACTTTCAAGGGTAAAAAATATGTATCCAAATGTATTACATAAAAATCAATAAATCCATTACTTTTTATATTTTTCTTTCCCTCTTTAAGGCAAAAAAAAAAAAATCTAGTTCTTGAGTGTGGCAAATGCAAATTGTTTAGAAGAGATGTTATTCCTTCCAAAGTTTAATGGCGAAATCCCAGCATGCCACTCATTAAAGATCCACCAAGACAGAGAATAGGTATGCATCTGATTTGCTTGGGTTTATAAACACTAAATCCTTGGGGAATTAAATATTTTTGAGCTACTTATCTATCTTCTTTGTCCTGGTAGTTCACTTCCCCCACCTCCTTCAAGCAAATAGGTTGCCCTCAATAGTATTCAACCTTAAAGAATAATGTAAAATCTACAAAACATCTCATAACATAGATGAACTTGGAGGACATTATGCTGAGTGAAGTCAGTCACAGAAGGACAAATACTGTATTAGTGTGCTATTGTAAAAAGTCAAAGAAAGGTTTAAACATGGAAGGGAACTTTTTTTTGCTGGTTACAAGGGAGGGGAGAGGAGGGGAGATAAAATTCCTAGATAGGTTAGAAAAAAAATTAAATATATATATTTATATATCAGAGATTATTGGTGGTTACCAGGGGTGAGAGAGAGGGGGAAAGGGGAAGCTTTTGTTTGTGGGGCATTGAGTTTATGCTAATGGTGGTGAGATATTTTGGGGAAGGATAGCAACAATGGTGGCACGTGAAAAATGTTATCAATGTCCCTGAGCTGTAAATGTGGAAATTGTTATGTTGGTGATTGTCTTGTTGTGCACGTTTTCACCACAATAAAAGTTATATATATATATATATATATATATATATAGGTTCCCCTCAATGTTCACTGTGTTATGAGAGGATAAAACAAAAGCAAGGGAGTCCCCCAATCCTTGGACTTAGAATGAAGAAGACATGGGGTCCAGACAAAATGTTCAAAAGAAACATCATCCATTCTATGCATATTTATTGTCTACCTTCTCTGTACCAGAAACTGTGCCAGAAAGTTCATACAGCAATGAACAAGGCAGACATGTCTTGGAGCATATGTTCTAGTGGTAGGAGCAGGTTTGTATCCCACTCTCAATGGGTTTCTATCCCATTCTTCAGGGAGTAGAAGAGATTCCCCTGGACTGAAGAGTGACGGGAGAAAAGAAGAGTGATGAGACAGCGGGATAACTAGGTATCACAACAGAGAGCCCTGGACTCTGCTTCTGAAGCAGAGCCCCTGCAAAGCAGCAAAACTTGAGGGAAGTTTGGGGGACCTGACTGCTTAGAAGTCTATGCCCTGCTTCCTGAACTGTGGCCCCAGGAAAGGGATAAGAGCCAAATAGGTTATGACTGCAGCACAGTGTATCTGGGCAGATGGAGCCACAATCTGCCTGACATTTCCATGCCACTGACACACTGACGCATCAGAACAACCCCCAAACCCATGAGCACAGAAGGATGGATGGGGGAGAACAGCTGGATACAAGTGGGACAGGTGGGAAGAACACTGACTGTCTTAGTAAACACAGGCTCAGACACTGTCATCAAGGACAATATACTCCCCTAGTCCTAGCTACACAAGCTCCTCAAAAACCTAGGTTCAATGTTTTAGAGAAACGGTGGGGAGCTCAGTTGATGAGATTTAACACATAACCTCTGCAGAATGGAAGTTCAAAAGAAAACTTAATTTGTTACAGAAAAATAAAGCAGATAAAATTTATGAACTCACCATTGGGCCAACTACAGCATGAAAACTGAGACAGTTATACTTAACAACTCATTTCCTCTGGATGAGAAAAGAAGGAAATGAATGAAAGGGAATGTATTTTCTAACAGCAGTTCTTAAACTTTGCCGCATGTTTGTTTGTTTGTTTTTTAATTCTGATGCCTAGGCTTCATCCTGGACCAACTAAATCAGAATCTCTGGCATTACAACTTTTTTAAATTCCCCAAGTGATTTCAATGTGCATCCAAGTTTAAGAACCAGTGATGTAAGTGGTGCTTTTCAAACGTTCATGTGCATGCAAATCACCTGCGTCTTAAGTTGCAGATTCTGATCTGGTAGCTCTGGGATGGGGACTGAGAGTCTACATTTCCAACAAGCTCCTACTTCAAGGAGCAAGTATTTAAAGACCTTTATTATAACAACAAGAGGCTCTGGTGGTGCAGTGGTTAAAGCATTTGGCTGCTAACTAACAGTTTGTAGGTTCAAATCCACCAGCTGCTCCATGGGAGAAAGATGAGGCAGTCTGTTTCTGTAAAGATTTACAGCCTTGGAAACAGTATGGAGCAGTTCTACTCTGTCCTATAGGGTCACTCTGAGTCAGAATCAACATCATGGGAGTAGGTTTTGGTTATTATAACAACAACAACATTACGTGCCAAGTGTTTTACTTCTCATTAATAAAAAGCTATCAGCAGCATAGAAAATTACATGGAACAAAGAAATTGACACCACAAAAAACACATAACAAAAATGACAGCTACAAATTCATATGTGCCGATAACTACATACCTGGCAAGGGACTTATCTCTAAGATTTATAGTAGAAGAGTGGATGACCAAACTATGGTACATACACATACTGGAATGCTATGCAGCACTAAAGAATAATGTAGAGTCTGCAAAACACCGCATAATATGGATGAACTTGGAGGACATTATGCTGAGTGAAATAAGTCAATTACAAAAGGACAAATATAGTATTAGTTCGTTGTTGTGGAGGGTCAAGGAAAGGTTTATATATGGAGGGAAACTTTCTTTGTTGGTTGCCAAGAGTGGAAAGGGAGGGGAGGGAACACTGCAAAAAAAAAAAAAAAAAAAATGCATTGACCCATGTCACTTTAGTTTTGTGTATTTCACTGTACATAAATAATATTTCAATAAAATGCATCAAAAAAAAAAAAAAAAGCTATCAGGTTAACAAAGATACATGGAAACAGTTACCAGGGACTGGTACACCATGAGATCCTCAGCCTATATGACTATGAGACCAGAAGCACTAGATGGTGCCCAGCTACCACTGTCAACCACTCAGAGGAGGATCTATGTAGGAGATCCTGGATAGAGTGGGAGAACAATGTGGAATAAAACTCAAAATCATTTTTAAAAAAAGACCAGGTTTGCGGGTCTGATAGAGTCTAGTGGAATCCCTGAGACTATGGCCCCTAGCTGCCCATCAGGTCTGGAATTGAACCTACTCCTGTGGCTTCCAGCCAAACAAAAGACAAGCATATGAGCTGAACATTTACATTAGGTAGACACACTCCTTGGAGAGATCACTCATGGGAGAATAGAAGGGCTGTGTATGCACAGGGAGATAGCTGGGGGGAGCAGGAGTGCATGGGAGGGAAGGAAAAGGGAAGAGGTAACTATGGGGAGGAAGTGGGAGGGGAGCTGTTACATTGTGGGAGATGGCAGTCAATGTAATGAGACAAAGTGTATGTGAACTGCTACATGGAAGATGAATTTTCTCTGTAAACTTTCACCCAAATCACAATTAAAAATTTTAAAATGTAATAAAAATAAAAATCTATTAGGTTAAATAAGATACATTATTAAAATTAATTTTATGGTTTTGTTTATATCTTTTGAAAAGGCAACTAGAAAGGCTTATAAAATTACATCTATCATTTGCATTTTTGGCTCAAATGATCTTTCTGTTGGAGAGCTTTGGAGTGCATAAGAAATACTGGGATGGGGGAGGTGTCTGTAAAATGCAGATTGCCAGAACCAGACCTCTGTTGAACCTAGCTCAGCTCTATTTTAGGCAGAGATTTGCAAAAGCCACATAAAGTAACAAGAGTTTAATTCTTTGCTTTCTTGCTTCCTCTTCCACTACCATATGCCTGATTCTCTTTATATTTCATTCTCTTCATATTACTCTTATCAAAACATGGTCCCAACTACCAAGGAAGAGAATTGGTTTGGCCAAGATAAGCATCAGTGACCCTCTTTAAAAACCAAAAACCGAACTCACTGCCATAGAGTCCAATCCGATTCATAGTGACCCCTCTTTGGGTTTCCGAGGTGGTATGACTATGGAAGTAGATTGCCCAGTCTTCCTTCTGACGAGCAGCAGCTGGTGGGTTTGAACCACCAGCCTTTTGGTTAGCAGTCAAATGCCTCAGGCACTAAATCACAGTGACCCTCTTTAGTCAGAGCTTTTTGCATCAGGCTGCTACATAGGTCTCTGTCCAATCTAAGGATTGGCTGTTCCTCAGTCAAGTGTCAACTAATCAATTGCAGTTTGGTGGGAGTTGGGGGTAGAGCGGAGTCATCAGACTGAACAGAGTAGTGAGGGGATGGTAGGAATGCACTGTATGGATTGACTGGACATCGATGACTTAATTCAAAAATTAAAAGAGTGTAGTACACATGAAAAGGTCCTGTGACAGCTCTAAAGCCAAGGACTGATTATTCCCGGAACTGCACTCTAGGAAAATTCCCAGCCAAGCCACTCTACAAATGATAATAATAGATCCAGTCTCAAAAATATTTTGATCATATTTAGCAATTTGATGGCCAGATTGAACAAGGAAATTAGGTGGAGAGAAATCTAATGGAGAGGCAGACAGGCCATATATCATATATCAAATATATTTTAACAAACAAAATTCCAGTCCCAGTGAGGCCATTAAGCCACCCTATGACCTTGGGCAAGATGCCTTAGTCTTCTCATCTTTACAGGTGACAAAATGAAATGGATTGTGAAGATCAGATAAATGATAGATACAAAAGTGCTTCTTCAAACAGCTGTACAGATGTAATGCTTACAGGTACGTGCTGTTGTCATTAACTATGCTTACTAATGAATGAGCAACCCCACAGTAAATCATACCTCAATGAATACACCCAGCCCAGGCACCATCCGGTTCTATTTCTTCAACATTTTAGTACATTGGAAATGTTAACTCATAGCCACCATACTCTGTTAGGCACTTATCTCGAAGCTATAGCTTTATCTGTAATATGCCTTTAGGAACTCACCTCAATACATCAAACCCTGCCATATTTGAGAGAAATTTGATCTATCAGCCCTTGGCTAAAGACCATTGTCAGCTTAATCTGAAGGTAGCTTTTTCCAATAACTGTCAGAATAGTTAAGATTTACAACATATTCTAATGACCTACCATGGTATTTCTGTTTAAATAATCCAAAGGGTAAGAAATACAGTAAAAGAAAATTTTAGCTGTCGTGTTTTAGATCCAGATTTATGTCTGTGCAATATCTGGGAAAAAATAATTATTATCTTTTTCCATTGTTCTTTTTATGTTCCATTTTCTTTCCAAATCAAATGAAATAATTTTTTTTTTTTCCTAAAGTACTCAATTTCACAGGGATTCAATCAGAAATACTGAGGAGTTCTTCACTTTTCTGTCCCATTGTGGAAAGTCTGACACTTTCCTCTCCCAGCTATAGGAGTGAAGAGTTTACCATAGATTTACATAATTGACTAGGAACACGGGAATTTCTGAACCTCTAAAAAAGGAGCGCTGCATCTTTAAGGCTACACCGGGCTCTCTCTCCCTGCTCTCTACGCAGGCAGAGCAAGCTCTGCTGCAGCGACTCATCCTATCGATAAGGTTCGGTTAGCCAAGGTGGAGGATGGGAAAAGAATGGAACTGTCCCAGCTACTCAATGAGATCAGGGCAAACTATGAAAAGCTCCTCACCAGAAATCAGATAGAGACCGTGCTGTCAACAAGGACCCAGGTAATGATTTCATACAGACAGGCACCTTCCAGGAGAAGGAGACAGTCCATGTCTATCCAATTCCTGTCCCAGCCTCTCTGAGGTACAGTATTTCCTTTTCAATGCAGCATATACTGGGGAAAGAATTTAGGTTGGACAGCAATGTGACTGAGACTACAGGGGGAAATGCTGTGATTATACTGTTAAATGGCCATTAAATAAATGTTGGCTGATGCATTTGCTTGTTAGACAAATTATGAGGTTACTATCGTTATCAAAACCTACAAGAAAATGGTGTATCCTAATCTCTTTAAGCACCCTTCAGGAAGCAAGCGTTTCAAATACCCTTCAAAGATGCAGTGGGGTTATTTATAGAGATAATTTAGATAGCATCTTTAAAATGGCAAGCTTTATAGGGAGATTTACTAGCTTGCACATGCACACTGTCTAGAGATAAAACTAGGTAAAATATTTCTAAACAGCCTCCATCATCCTGTTAAATGAGCTCAGTTTTATATCAGATCGTTATAAATAGACATCGTCTCAGTTTGTGACATGACATTCACAAACAATTGTCTAAATTATGACAATCAGAACACCCCAAATGGGTTATAGATTTTTGCTCATGTAGCATGAGCTATGTTTATTTCTAACACAAAGGATGAAATATTTATTCTTAAAAAGAGAGACAATTTAATAACACTATGTAAGTATTCTTAAAAAGAGATAATTTGAATAAGGGCTAAATTCTAATTCACAGACTTACTGAGTTTCAAAGTGACAATCACCCTTAGCCATTAAGGTCTCAACTCTTCAAACAAATGTAGAAATAAGTATTTTAGAAACAAAGATTCGGAAATTTAGTTGGTTTTGTTTTGTTCTGATCTTAATTTTCCTGTCAAATCTGAGTTCAAGTTCAAATCTGAGTTCTAAATTCCAGATACAGTAAACAGTTTACTTAAGGACATTTCCAAATTGGGGGGTGGGAGGGGGTGGGGGTGGATATTGCTAGGAACTCAAAGGCCTTTATTTCATTAGCAACTCATTTTCAGTCACATTATAAATTTTATAGTTAGGTAACATTTTCAGTCTTCAGAAAGAATGATCAGCACTCTGGATTAAGCAAAAACACTTGACTATTTGCACTATACGAGCTCTGGTGGTATAGTGCCTAAGGCACTTGACTGCTAACCAGAAGGCTGCTGGTTCAAACCCACCAGCCACTCCTCAGAAGGAAGGTTGGGCAACCTATTTCTGTAGTGATACCACCTCGGAAACCCAAGGATGGTTCACTATGAGTCAGATCTGACTCGACAGCAGTGTGTATTGTATATTTGCACTATGTATTGGAATAGTTCCCCTACCTTTTACAAAAGGAAGGAAAACAATAGATGAGAATTTCTGAAGATGATGAACCAAATTTTATTTTACAATAAAGTTTATAAGTCACAATGTTAAAATGAGTAAATTCAAACAAAAAAGCAAGATTACAGTAGATTTTGTTTCAAATCTTTTGAACATGAAAAAACTATGTTAGAGAATTTTTTTTCAAAACTTCAGAAAGTCAGCTAGAATAAATTCAAGAAATCTTGATTCATTTTTATGAAATAAAGAAGCATAAACTGTTTTAAGTTAACTGTTGTTGTGGAACAAACCACCTCAAAACTGAATGGATTAAAACCACAATTACTATATTCTCTCTCATGATTCTGTGAGTTGATTGAGCTCAGCAGGGTGATTTTTCTGCTAAGCACGATGTTGACTGGGACTGCAATTATCTTGGGGCACAACTGGGCTGAAATGTCCATGGTGGCTCGTTTATGTATCTGGCACCTTGGCAGGGGCTTGCTGGAAGACTGGCTCAGCTGGAACATCTGGGCCTGTTTCTCTTTCTCCATGTGGCCTCTCTACATGATCTCTCCAACGGGGCATCCAGACTTCTTACATGGTGGCCCAGGGCTCCCAAAGAACAGAAGTGGAAGCAGTCAGGGCTTCTTAAAGCTTACGCCTGGAACTAGCATGGCATCACTCCTGCCACATTCTGTTGGTTAAAGCAAGACACAGGTCAACCCAGGTTCAGTGTGGAGGGGACCACACAAAGACATGAATGTTGGGAGATGTCATTCATTAGTGGCCATCTATGGAACCTAGCTACCCCATAAGCTTAGCTGCCACATCTATACTCAAAATCCAAACAAACACTAGACCTGGCACTTACATGCTCTCATATTTCCCAAATTTTTTACATTCTCTTTTGTAGTTGCTCCAGTGTGTGTAGCTGTGTCACTTTGCCAAGTTAATACTAAGAAAAAGTGACACAACAAACCAGAAGAAATGTGACTTTTGTTATCTAACACCTTGCCCTAAACTTTATTTACAGATTTTCATTTACTCCAGTGATTCCTTTAAAATAAAAATCCAGGTGGAACCACCGAGACTATGGCCCCTAGCTGGCCTTCAGATCTGGAATTGAACCCACACCTGTGGTTTCCAGCCAAACAAAAGACAGGCATATGAGTTGAACATTTACCTCAAGTAGATACACTCCTTGGAAAGAACAATCATGGGAGAAGAAGGGCTGCTTATGCACAGGGAGACAGCTCAGGGGGCAGGAGCCCATGGAGGGTTGGACACTGGGAAGAGGTAACTGGGGGGAGGAAGTGGGAGGGGAGCTGTTGCATTGTGGTAAACTGTGGTCAATGTCATGAGACAAGGTGTATGTGAACTGCTGTATGGAAAGTGAATTTGCTCTGTAAATCTTCACCCAAATCACAATAAAGAAAAATAAATTTTAAAAAAATCCAATATATCATCAAATTTTTAAAATATATTTTAATAAGAATATTAAAAACTTATAATTTTGGCTTCAAAATGTTATAATTAATTCCCTACATTGCTCCTACTTGGAATCAAATGTTGAGAATTCTGCCAAGAGAAACTTCCATTTAATTTCGACATCTGCATAAGACTATTTAAAGCTAAATATAAAACATTCAACTTGTTATTTAATGAGGACATTTAGAAACCAGATACACATACCTTTTAAAAACAACAATTTGAAAGAGGTAAATCAATACAGGGTGCTTTTAATACAGAAGCTCAGTCAAGCTCTTCTAATGGAGTTTTGGTGGTTTAGTGGTTAAGGCATTTGGCTGCTAATCAAAAGATTGGTGGTTTGAACCCACCAGCCACTCTGCTTCTGTAAAGATTTACAGCCTTGGAAACCCTATGGGACAGTTCTATTCTGTCCTATAGGCTCACTACGAGTCAGAATCAACTCAATGGCTATAGATTTTTTAATTTCTATAGTAATTTGTTGTTGTTGTTATGTGCCTTTGAGTCGGACCCGACTCATAGCGACCCCTCCTTGGGTTTCCAAGGCAGTATCACTACAGAAGTAGATTGCCCACCCTTCCTTCCGAGGAGTGGCTGGTGGGTTTGAACCACCAGCCTTCTGGTTAGCAGTCAAGTGCCTTAGGCACTGTGCTACCAGAGCTCCTTTCAATTATTGATAACATTTCCCAGCGATATTTGCTCCCTGTCCATACATGGGGTCTCAGAATCGGAAGTCACAATTTTAGGACCTGCAAACTGTTTCTTTTCATTAAAATAGATCTATTTCCCATATTTCATGGGCTGTCACAGTTGGAAGGGACTTTTGCACCCCTGAGAAAACAGGCTGAGAGCATAACTGACTTGCGCATATATTTAATTAATTAGTAACTAAATGCTAGAACAGATCTTTGTAATCCAATAATTTAAAGGAAAAAAAAAATGATTTAATTCCTTCGCTAATTTTCTATAAGTGCTTTTGAACGTCTCATTTTTTTAAGTGGGCTCATTATGTTTTTGTTATTATTGTTGGTTTTCCCATAGCTAGAAGAAGATATAAGCCAAAAAATGGACAAAGATGAAGAGGCTTTAAAGGCGGCTCAAGCAGAACTCAAGGAAGCCCGACGTCAGTGGCACCACCTGCAAGTGGAAATTGAATCTCTCCATGCTGTGGTAAGAATGCAGTCAAAAAGAATTGACCCACTGAATCTCAGATGTCATTTGATTAGGAGAGAAAAAGGAAGAAAGTCCATTCTTTTACTGTAAGAGACTGAAAATCAAGGTTACTGAATTCTATTCCTGGTCCTAGTTCCCCTACTCCACTCCCATCATGAAGTGGCTGTCATCAATTCACTCAAGGCTTAATAACACTTGCTTACCACCTGGGGTTCTCTACGTATTGAAGTGGGAGAATAGAGTCTTTGTCAGTATCCAGAGTGTGACAGTGGGCTCTAACACATACCATTGGACACTGCTAACAGAAAAATAGTGAGCACTTTCCTAAAATGCCTCTATAAGCAGTCCATTCTGGCTCTGATATTCAATAATCTATATTTTCAATATTTCAGAAATTAGATAGTGATAATAAGTTAATCACCCCGCAGGGCATATTTTTGCCCTAGAAATTACCACTGCATTCCTTTAAAACAGTAAGCTCTTGAACTATGTATATAAATATATAAATATATATTTTTTTAATTGTTGGTGCACACAAAACTTTAAGAAAACATCTCTTGCATAAGTGAAGTACAGTTATTACAGCCTCTTGAGAAAGATGAGAATTCAATAGAATGAAGAGAATGCAAATCAGCTTTCAGAAGCGCTTTTTTTTTTTTCACTGATTCACTGATGAGTGTCTCTGTAACACAGGAGAGGGGGCTTGAAAACTCCCTACATGCCAGTGAGCAGCATTACCAGATGCAGCTGCAAGACCTGGAAGCTGTGATTGAAGGGCTGGAAAAAGAACTGCAGGAAGTAAGGCGCGGCATTGAAAAGCAGCTTCAAGAGCACGAGATGCTTCTCAACACGAAGATGAGGCTAGAACAAGAAATAGCGACTTACCGGCGCCTCCTAGAAAAGGAAGAAATCAGGTACTTGGTTCCACAGAGTTAATGACAAGTGGCCACGTAAGTCACTGTTGATGCAGTCAGAGAAATGAAACCTTAAAAACCATCATCCCCATGGGGAACTCACTGAGTTCCTATAATAAAACAGGGTTAGTACTCACTGCAGAGAGTAAGAAAGAGCCAAGAGGAAGAGGAAGGACTATTTCTAGGCTTCCAAAGTTAGGAATGAAACAGCCAAAGTCAAGGGCATTAGCTACAACAAGGAGCACACCAAGCTAGAAATAAATGCAAACCGTTCTCAATCGCAACACAAATGACCTTTCTCAACAATCTCACTTTGTCTTTCAGGATTAGTCTGTGCTTTGTATGGACCACCCCAAAGAAAACATGGAAAATTCACACATTAGCACCATATGACTCCATACCTTCCCCCACACATGCACCCACTTAACAAACTTCAAAATAATAATGATGATGATGATAGGAGTATAAAATGGAGATTCTATCACAATAATAGGAGTTCTGGTAGCATAGTGCCTAAGGCATTTGACTGCTTGCCAGAAGGCTGGCAGTTCAAACCCACCAGCCACTCCTCAGAAGGAAGGTTGGGCAATCTACTTCCATAGAGATGTTGTTGTTGTTGTAGTTGTTTGCCGTCCAGTCGGCCCAGAGATACCGCCTGGGGAAACCCAAGGAGGGGTCAGTATGATTCACAATAACAGAAAGCATTTTTTTCTGAGTACTTGATTTAAATGATTTCCATTTGTCCTGAATAAATAACGATGTGAGAAGAGGAATGTTTTCTAATCCACACAATCTCATGATGTGTAGTCACTTAGAGTCATACAGGTTTGAAACAAGCACCACCTCCCCATCTCCATGTTCCCATGCAAAGAACCTTTTCTTGCTTCAGCATTCTAAATCCTCTGCAGAACTAGATGAAACATTAGCCCATAGTGAAACTCTTGATATTTACTAAATCTTTGGAAATATACCACTTACTAGCTGAGTGACCTTAGATAAGTTATTTACCCCATGTCTCAGTTTTCTTATCTATAAAACAAGAATAATAATATTGCCTAGACCTCTGGTAGCGTAGTGCCTAAGGCATTTGACTGCTAACCACAAGGCTGACGGTTCAAACCCCCAGCCATTCCTCCGAAGGAAGACTGGGTGATCTGTTTCCGCAGTGATACTGCCTTGGAAACCCAAGGAGGGGTCACTATGAGCCGGAAAGACTCGATGGCAGTGAGTTTGGTTTTTGGTTTACTTCATAGGGTAGCTGTGAGGATTAAAAGAGTTGTTTTGGTGACATGCTTAAAGCATTAAAGCAGTACTTGGCACATGGTAGGTGCTATGTGTTGTTGTTGTTGTTGTTGTTATGTGCCGTCGAGTCGGCCCCGACTCATAGCGACCCCTCCTTGGGTTTCCGAGGCAGTATCACTACGGAAGTAGGATTGCCCAACCTTCCTTCCGAGGAGTGGCTGGTGGGTTTGAACCGCCAGCCCTCTGGATAGCAGTCAAGTGCTTTTAGCCACTATGCTACCAGAGCTCCTATATAAGTGTTAAATAAAATAAGTGGTTATAAATTTTATTTATTTCCTAATCATTCAAGATGTTGGCAAACTGGCCCTTTAATACTTTCTATAATATACTCTTATTTTTTTATTGTGCTATCTTTAACATGTATATGAAGGTATAAAGAAAAATATGATGAATACTCATGGATCCACTTCCCCCAGTTTAAAAAGTAAAGCATTTCCAGTGTATTTGACGTCTCATGGGTATCTAACCACCCCACCCAATCTCGTTCCCCTCCCTTCCCCTAACCTGGCTCATGAATCTGATATTCACCAGTCTCATACATTCCTTTATACTAATATGTATTTATCCCTAGACAAAATGGAATTGTTTTGCATACTGTTTGACCTTTATAAAATTCACTGTGGCTTACCTTTTTCTCACTCAGTGTTATTTATGCCAGAGGGATTCATCCATAAAGATACGGTGTAGCCTTATTTCATTTATTTTCACTCTAAATGGTATTTCCATTATATGAAAATGGCTAGAACATACTATTACTATTTATCCACTTCTGGTGGTGGGCATTCAGGTTGTTTAGGTGAGTTGTTATTAAGTGTTGCTCCTATAATTCTTTCCATTTTCAGATATTATGGTTCTATCCAAGGTGGAAAAAAAGACCAAAAACCGACCACAAGTAGAGTTGGTTTTGTTTTACCTTCAGGTGAGTTTCTGATATAAATAAACTAACTTGAAAAGTGAAGCTCTGTTATAGGAATTGGAATGAATTAAATACTCTAAAGTAGCAAAAAGGAGCTCTGGTAGTGTAATGGTTAAGGCATTTGGCTGCTAACCAAAAAGTCGGTGGTTTGAACCACCAGCCACTCCATGGAAGAAAGATGAGGCAGCTCTCGTAAAGATATACAGCCTTGGAAAGCCAATGAGGGTTGCTATGAGTCAGAATCAACTCGATGGCAATGAGTTTTGAGTAAAAGTAACAAAGGAGCCCTGGTGGTGCAACAGTTCAGCACTTGGCTGCTAACTGAAAGGTTTGAACTCACACAGTAACTCAGTAGGAGCTCTGGTGGTGTAGTGCCTAAGGAACTTGACTGCTAACCAGAAGGCTGGCGGTTCAAACCCACCAGCCACTCCTTTGGAAGGAAGATTGGGCAATCTGCTTCCCTAGAGATACCACCTCGGAAACCCAAGGAGGGGTTGCTGTGAGTCCAATATGACTTGATGGCAGTGCGTTTGGTTTAGTTTTTAGTGACTCAGTGGGAGAAAGACCTGGTGATCTGCTTCTGTGCAGTTTACAGCCAAGAAAACCCTATAGGACAGTTCTTTTCTGTCATCTTGTCTGTCATATGGAGTGGCTATGGGTTAGAATCAAGTCAAGGGCACCTAACAACAACAAAGAAGCAAAAACAAGCAATATTGGGGGGGGGGCGGAGGACATAAATTGAATGTGAACAGTATTTGCATATTGTAATTTAGTAATTCATAAATAACATTTTTGCAGCCATTATAAATGAAATATCATTTTCAACAAAAGTCCCACAAAAGTATGAGAATGAAACAGTGGAAACAGTAACCAAACACGCAATATTAAATGGAAATATCATGAAGGAGAGCACTGAAGCACACGGCACTATACAGTAAGTAAAAGAATTTTGACTAAGAAATAATAATAAACATATGCAAATAGGTTCATTACAACTGAGTAACCCCAAGAATTATTCTTTGTCTGAATGTTTCCAAAGTTTTAGTATGTGTCACTTAATGTTCATTTGGACAATTTCCGACGCATATACTTCCATGGTCCTATAAAGTTTTTTGTTTGGGTTTGGGGTTTTAAACGGAAAGCAGCTCTTTTTTTGCTTATTATTTCCCCCTAATGGTTTTAGGGGAGCTCTGGTAGCATAGTGGCTAAGACACTTGCCTGCTAACCAGACGGCTGGCGGTTCAAACCCATCAGCCACTCCTTGGAAGGAAGGTTGGGCAATCCTACTTCCGTAGTGATACTGCCTCGGAAACCCAAGGAGGGGTCGCTATGAGTCAGGGCTGACTTGACGGCACATAACAACAACAACAACAATGGTTTTAGAGACCACAAACTCACACTCCTGCAGCACTGGATCATGGGTGGGATACAGGCAAGTGTGGAGAGGACATGCCTCTGGGCATGGGCCCTTCGGCTTTGCCCAGCGGACTGCCAGTGACTGGGGTGGCTGCAGGGACAGGCTGCTCCAGCTGGCAGAACAGTAGACGCGACAGGGAGAGCTCCACTCGGACCGGCTCTTGCTCTGTGAAGCTGCAGCGGCCAGTTCCACCAGCAGCTCCTGAAGCAGCAGCAGCAAGAGGACAGCTGGAGGCAGACTCCCATAAGGTTCTAATATGGCCTTTCCACAAAATCCAAATCACATGACGTCCTATTGCCCAGAACATATAGTGGACATTAAGCAACTTATACATGTATTGTGAATTTTAATCTAACTTGACAACATAGTTTGTAATATAGGATGCAATATATATAATGTATAATAGATAAACAAAAAATCAGATGAAAGAATACTCAATCCTTAATTCATCATTTTTCCTAAAATATGGAAATTCCACATAAATTATATCATGATTTGTAAGTATACTCAAAAAAACTCACCGCTGCCAAGTCTTTTCTGACTCATAGCAACCTCTCCTTGGGTTTCCGAGGCAGTATCTCTACAGAAGTAGATTGCTCAGTCTTCCTTTCAGGGAGTGGCTGGTGAGTTTGAACTGCCAGCCTTCTGTTTTCAAGTAAATAAATTATAAATTCCACAAACTATAAATTATAGTTTTCTTGGTTTATTTTTCATAGATATGGCATATGTATACATATAACATATATATAGTATATGTGTGTGTGCGTGTACATACATACATACATACGTATTGCTTTATATAAAAAGGCTTATTTTCTCCTTCCAGGACAGAGAAAGTTGATGAAGTTATTAAAGAATGGGAAGGTTCCTTCTTTAAAGATAACCCTCCATTAAGGAAAAAATCTGTGTCTCTTCGATTTGATCTCCACTTAGCAGCCACCGAAGAAGGGTGTTTACAGACTAAGCAGGATAATCTTCCAGATATAGAAGTCAGGCTTATCATGAGAAGATCGTGCAGTATCCCCTCTATCAAACCTCCATCAGCAGCGAATTAATCTGAAGAAAGGAATTGACAGGATTTGAAAATGTCATTATGATGGCCTTAGGGGAGCCAGGCTGGCCTATTCCATATCTAAATGTAAGTTACTAATTACTTATAGATGATCAATGTCTGATTCTCTTCAGGAAAACACAAGGCAGCAAGAGACAAAGTTTCTCTGAATCTGTTTATGGATCTATTTTATAAAGAGAGGAAGGCTGAAAAATAAAATTAAGAATTCAGTATGGTTTCCATTTTATTTATTCTCCAAATTTTCTTTTTTCTCTGAAACGTTATCAGAGACTGTAAGCAGTAAATTGGCTTAGTTAAACCTTTGTAATTTCACTCAACAATTGAATACTCAAAATAAAAAGCAAGTTTATTTGAATATGAACTTATTATGAAGTCATATTAACTGAGTTATTCATCAGTATTCCATGACTGTTTTTAGGTTAAACCTAAAAAGTTTTTTCTACTTTAAAAAAAAAGAAAAAGAGTGCTCGCTTTGGCAGCACATATACTAAAATTGGAACGATACAGAGAAGATTAGCATGGCCCCTGCGCAAGGATGACACGCAAATTCGTGAAGCGTTCCATATTTTTTCACCCAAATCATGATTAAAAAAAAAAAAGAACTTTAAAACTAACTCATTTAACCAAGTTTTTTTTTTTTGAGATAATTATTTTACACTTAGAAAAATAACTACTGGTTCTAAGCAAGCTATAGAACATGCCCCAAGACTAATTTGATAGTTGAATAATATTAAGTTAATCTCTGTTTTTTGTAATCAATAATTTCTGATGGCCAGAAAAAAAAGTAAAAGTTACTTTAATCAAAGAGCTTTAAAAGTTGTATTCCCCTACCTCCTGTAGAGGAGCTCTGGTAGTGCAGTGCCTAAGGCACTTGACTGCTACCCAGAAGGCTGGTAGTTCAAACCCACCAGCCACTCCTCAGAAGGAAGATGGGGCAATATACTTCCATAGTGATACCGCTTGGGAAACCCAAGGAGGGGGTCACTATGAGTCAGGTCCCACTCGATGGCACATAACAACAACCTCCTGTTTAAAAAAAAAATCAGCTATAGAAATGAAACATGAAAACTAAATTAAAGAGGTAGTTAGTACATTACTAGAACAGAAGGCTACCCAACCTCTCACCATCCCAATTTTTCTACCTTTATGGTTAAACGTGATTTAATCTGAGTGCTAGCTATGAACCTTAGCTGAGATACTACGTGAATACTGAAATATTCCTTTTCCTCATTCCCGTAAACTAAGATAACAGTATTGTTATCAGAGCTGAGAGGATCTGCAGGATTTATGTTTTCAAATTGTTCAAACTGTAATGAATATGGATAGAAAATCTTTTTGTGAATAAGTGAAGGCTTGTTGCAAGATTTTTAAAACAATCTGATTTCTTTAATACAGGTATATTTGTTTTAAGACCTTAAAAAATAAACACCTGTTTTAAAACATTAAAATTTATAAGCTACTAATTTTTTTTCTAAGCAGAAATAATGGTTGAGTGCAACTCACCATACTTTTTTCCAGCAAAAGTATCATCTAAGGGCTACAGCCATATCAGCATTTCAGTAGAGGCTTTACAATTATGTCTTTCTCTCTTTTTAGTTTTAATTTCACCAGAAAAAAAAAAATATATGTTTTAACCAGAAGAAAATTACATTAAATGATCTTTAGCATAATACAGGGATAAAAAAAAATTAATTTTTTCAATTATTTCAGATTCCATTTGGCTTGGCTTATTCTATTGAGTAAAAGGGGATGATTTTGTTTTATCAAGATACAACAGCATGCTAAGTGTTTATTCTTGCATAAGCATCTGACCTAAAATACATCCTATACATACATGTGTTTTCACTCAATATTAGTTAAATGCTCCTAATTTTATTAAAGCTTTGCAAAATGCAGCCATATAAGCTATTGTACTAAAGTTACTGTACCAAGCAACAGTAATCAGAATAATGCAAAATATCTAGTGTAATCTACATGCAGTGTTAAAAATTTAGTACTGGCATTGTGAATGTAACTGCTTGTTATAGTAATTCTACTATGCAGCTATTATGTGTATAATATGTACATTTTAAAATACTTGGATTTATAATAAAGTTTTATTTGCTTTGGGGTATTTTAAAATGGGATATGAATTTACCAAAGTAAATGATACCACAACAATAAAAAAAAAAAAAAAAGGAAACATGAACTCTAAAGCTGTATTGTATTTGAGTTTAATACACGGTCCTTTGGGTTGAATGATATTTGCTCATGATTAAGTGAAAGAATGAATTGCTTCAACATGATTGGCTTACTTGGGAGATGGCAGAGCCTTGCAACCATGGTAGATAAAGAATGGATTTTGTATTTTTTGGAAAAAGAAAAATTAAGAATGGTACTTTGACATTTTATTCTGATAAAAAATAGAAATTATCACATAATCCTGGGAAAGTCTAATAACAGCAGCACCATTTGCAAAGAGCCTAGCATGCTCTAGCCATTGCTCATCAGACTTGTACATAATCTCAAAATTTATACAATCCTAAAATGCATGTAATTTCATCCTAGTTTTACAAATGACTAGAAGTGAATATTCTTCAATCTCTCTTCAATCTCCATAACAAAGAACAAAAATAGTTAATCCCAATTACAAATATTGTAGGATTCCAGCTCTGACTGTCACTAAATAACCATGTTACCAAAAGGCTATCACTTTAAATTCCCAGGGCCTCAGGGTTCATACCTGGAAACAAAGGTGTTATGGATTGAATTATGTCACCCCAAAATATGTGTTGAAAATCCTAACCCCTATCCCTATAATCAGGAGCTCTGGTAGCTTAGTGCCTAAGGCACTTGACTGCCAACCAGATGGCTGGAGGTTCAAATCCACCCAGCCACTCCTCGGAAGCAAGATGGCACAAGGTTCAAACCCACCAGCCACTCCTTGGAAGGAAGATGGGGCAATCTACTTCGGTAGTGATACTGCCTTGGAAACCCAAGGAGGGGTTGCTATGAGTCGTCAGACTCCAGGGCACATAACAACAACAATCCCTGTAATCTTAGACCCATTTGGGAAAAAGATTTTCTTTGTAATGTTAATGAGGCCATATCAATGTAGGGTGTGTTTTAAACCAATCACTTTTGAGATAGAAAAAGAGCAGATTAGGCACAGAAAGGACAAACAGGGGAAGATAGATGCCACATGAAGATCACCAAGGAATCAAGGAACAAAAGCTAAAGAGACAAGCATCTTCCCCCAGAGCAGAGAGAGCCTTCCCCTAGAGCCAGGCCTTCCAGCCACCTAAACTGTGAGAAAATAAGTTTCTATTCATTAAAGAAATCCACTTGTGGTATTTCTGTCTTAACAGCACTATGAAACTGAGACAAAAGAAGGAAAAACCCATACCCACTGCCGTCAAGTCGATTCCAACTCATAGCGACTCTATAGGACGGAGTGGAAATGCCCCAGAGGGTTTCCAAGGTTGTAAATCTTTAAGGAAACAGACTGCATCAACTTTCTCCTGGGGAACAGCTGGTGGGTTCTAACAGCAGCCTTTTGGTTACCAACTGAATGCCTTAACCACTGTGCCACCAGACCTTCTAAAACAAAAGGAAATGGTGATACTTAATAGTGACCTCTACCCCATATACCTCAGAGTTATTTGAAATAACGTACATATGAAAATATTTTGTAAAGCACTACTCAAATATACAAGTGCTCTGATGGAGTAGTGGGTAAAACATTTGCCTCCTACCCAGAAGGTCAGAGGTTCAAATCCACCAGCTGCTCCGTGGAGGAAGATGAGATAATCTACTTCCATAAATATTCGCAGCCTGGAAAACTCAATGGCGGTTGCTATCAGTTGGAATTGACTTGATGGCAGTGGGTTTACTCAAATATACAATACTATGTGAATGAAAATTATCATTGGGAGTAAAAAATTTATGAGGACAATTATGGCTGACAATATAAGTGATAGTTCAAAACACAGTAAGTAAAGATAACACTTTGAATTCTTCAAGTGCTGCCAGAAAAAAAAAAATTATTTTTTTCCCAGTGAGTTACCCAATTTGAACTGTTCTTTTTAGTTTTTAAAGTACAAAAATGTTCTCAAGTCTAAAATTCTTCAGTTAATTTGAAAGTTTCAAATGGAAATGTACTAATGGTGCATGGGCTAAAATTAGTCTTTAGCTAAATAATGTGCATATATACATTATCAGGAGCTCTGGTAGCACAGCGCCTAAGGCACTTGACTGTTAACCAGAAGGCTGGCAGTTCAAATCCACCAGCCACTCCTCGGAAGGAAGATGTGGCGGTCTACTTCCATAGGAATATCACCTTGGAAACCCATGGAGGGGTCGCTATGAGTCGGGTCCGACTCGACGGCACATAACAACAACATATACATTATCAACACATGAAGTCAAAGGAAAGTTTCTTCACGGGGCAGAATTTCCTTCTACGTTTACAAGTTATGTCCAGCAAATACACATAGATTGCCACTATTCTGGGACATGCTGAAAATATATGTTCTGAAATAAGGTATATGTACAAATTAATACAAGCTATTCCCAGTGTCCCTCACATAGTTGACCTAGACTAGTGGTGGCAAAGTTTTTCTGTAAATTTTTAGGTTTTGCAGGCCATACAGTCCCTATAGTGACTACATGGCTTCCAAAAAAAGGACACATTTTGTTGTTGTTGGGTGCTGTCAAGTCAGCTCGGACTCATAGAGACCCTATGTACAACAGAACAAAACACTGCTCAATCCTGTGCCAGCCCCACAATCCTTGCCATACCTGAGACCATTGTTGCAGCCACTGTGTCAATCCATTTCATTGAGGGCCTTCTCCTTTTTCATTGACCTTTCACTTTACCAAGCATAATATCCTTGTCTAGGGAATGGCCCCTTCTGACCCCATGACCATAGCAGGTGATATGACATCTGGCCATTCTCATTTCCAAGGAACATTCCGGCTGTACTTCCAGGACAGATTTGTGAGTTCTTCTGGCAGTCCATGGTACTTTCAGTACTCTCTGCCAACCCCACAACTGTTCTGGCTACCTAGTGCTGCTCTGACAAGAATATACCACAAATGGGATGGCCTTAACAAACAGGAGTTTATTCTTTCAATTTAGAGGCTTTAAGTCCAAGTTCAAAGTACCTGGCTCTAGGGGCTGGGTGAAAGCCCCTCAACCTTGGGGTCCAGCTCCATCTCCTGCTCCCAGCCCACTGGAGCTAGAGGCGTTCCTTTACTCAGACAGCTGCTGGCTGCTGAGGCTGAGAAGCCCCAAGGTTGACAAGTAAAAAGGCACAATTCCGATGTTGCCAAACCACACGGCAGGCCATTAACTTAAGTCCATTGTAAGTCCCAAGATCAGCAGAGCATAGCAGGCTGCTGAGCAATGACACGGCTATATGCAGGGTCCAAGCGTGCCACAAGCTAGACACCATTCCCAAGGCTTCTCCTTAAATACAGGAAGCAGACCACATCCCAATGGCAGCTACTCAGCTGCTTGTGGTAGATCCCACCATGGAGCTGATTGCCATCTCATCATGGGGAATAACTACCACCAGCTGCCCAGCCACTCAACCAGGCCCAGCCAAGTTGACACACAAACATAACTACCACAACAACTCAAAAGCATCAACTCTTCTTCAGTCTTCCTTATTCATTGTCCAGCTTTCACATGCATATGAAGCAATGGACAAAGACCTGGAGTTAGAGAACTAAAAGGGAAGAACACACCTGGCATTTCTCAAGCTGAAAGAACTGGGGGTGGGGGAAGGCATAGACAATATGTAAACAAATAGCAGTGGCTGTGCCCTAATAAAACTTTATTTACAAAATTAGGAGGCAACCTGGATGGCATCCAGCAGTAGTTGACTGATCCTTGCTCTAGTCCTTCAGTGAGACCTGTGGATAACAGGCCCACACCCAAGATTCTGTAGGACCATTCTATTTCAAATGTTTTCATCCTTTCCATACTATGTGTTAAAACTCATGTCCCAAATCCTCAAGGTACTTTGGGGACAAAGCAGGAGGTTGTGAAAGCAAATCATATTTTGTCCAATTTGACAAAACATTGTGAATCTGTCCCTGAAATCTGGTGGATGTCAATGTTTCACAACTATTTCTAGTGGTAGAAACAAAATACTCATATCCCTTTTACTTTCACAGAAACAGCTGAGAAAATTTGCCTATTTGCCTATATTCATACTTTTGTAGGCTATTTGGCTCAGGAAAAGCTAAGGCTTCTCTTTCCCTACTATAAAACAGGAAAAAGTCATTTTTTAAAAAAAAGCAGCATTAGAACATATTACAGAAAAATTGCTCAAAATCTTTCTTCAGCCACAGACATCTTTGAAAACCTGATAAAGCAACCACCTCTCTATGCAGAAAAATGAACATAAAAATTGTGTATAGTTGTAAAGGGTCCACAGACCTCCTGGAGCCCATCCATTAACTCCAGGTGTCCAAAGACTAAAGGCTTGTTCTTGTTCTCCCTCATATTTTCCTTTTCCTTCTTGCTTCGCAATCACAGCACTCTTCCCACCTCTAATTATCTTTCACCAGCTTCTTTCCATGGTGTGCAGAAAGAAATCAAAGAGACCGGAAGTTGAATCCCATCATAAGTCATAATCGCTAAGTTTGGCTTTCCTGCCTTAGAGGAAGGAGCTCTGATAGTACAGTGCCTAAGGCACTTGACTGCTAACCAGAAGGCTAGTTGTTCAAACCCACCAGCCACTCCTCAGAAGGAAGGTGGGGCAATCTACTTCCGTAGTGATACTGCCTCGGAAACCCAAGGAGGGGTCACTATGAGTTTAGTCCGACTCCACGGCATATTACAATAACAACAACAGCCTTAGAGGAATAAGGACCCCAAGAAAGTATGGGTAAGGCCAGAGAAGAAAGCAGGCCAAGTCCCTGGATCTTACTATCAGAAAGAAAAACCTTGGCATAAAACTATCTCTGGGGTTTACCTGTAGGCCCAACTGAGAACTTCCCAATAACTTTCATAGTTCTGTATAGTTTAAATAGTCATATTAATGTTGCATCTTTGATTTTCCAAGAAAATCATTTAGAATTTACAATTCTAAATGTCTGTCCTATGGTCTCAAAAGTACTCTATACAAGCAAGATATTGTGTCCTGAATTTTGCTTTGGGAAAAAAAATTCAGTGTAAAGAGTCCACCTGCTGGATATTTCACTCTTCAGTTTTAATTTCTTCAGGACCAGGAAGAGATTTTTTTTTTCCCTATTGTATTTTACCTATATTCTTCTTTTCTTAACTTTGAAGATCTCCAGGAGGGAATGAACCAAGTGGGAAGTGGAATGGGCTAGACATTCATTCATTCACTCATTCCACAAATTTTGAGCTCTTAAAAACATACCAGGTGCTGTTCCAGATGTTAGACTGGAGCAATAAACAAAATTAGTCACAAATTTCTACCCTCAAGCGAGCTTTTGGTCTGATGGGAAGAAAAAGACAACAAAATAATACATGGAAAGTATAGTATGTCACGCAGTAAGTGCTATAAAAAAAATAAAGCACAGATGGTGACTTTGGACTAAGGAGGTTAGGGAATAAGTTGCTTTTTTCCCCCCTTTTTTTAATTAGTGTAAAATGTAGATAACATCAAGTTTGCCATTTTAACCATTCTTAAGTGTACAAGTCAGTGACATTAATTACATTCAAGATGCTGTATAGCCATCACTTTCCAAAACTTTTTCATCACCCCAACCAGAAACTCTGTACCCTTTAAGGAACAATAACTGTCCCATCTTCGTTCTCCCCTACCTCTACCCCAGCTACTGTATCTACTTTCTGTCTTTATGAATTTGCCTGTTCTAGATAATTCATTTAAGTGGAATCATAAATTTGTCCTCTGGTATCTGGCTTATTTCACTGAGCACCATGTTCTCAAGGTTCATGCATGTATCAGTGCTTCATTCCTCTACGTATGAATTATGTTCCATTGTATGGATATACCACATAGTGTTTGTCCATTCATATACTGATGGATATTTGGGTTGTTTCTACCTTTTGGCTATTGTGAATAATGCTGCAATGAGCACTGATGTCCATGTACCTGTTTGAGTCCACACTTTCAATTCTTTTGGGTATATGCCTACTCCTCACTCACTATCTCATTATCTGCCATTTTACATTTATGACAACTTTGAAAAAACTCTCACAGTCCCACCAATGATTCAGGCCCAACTTGGGGCTGTTGCTGGGCCTGGGGCGCCCTCCACAGGCCACCCTGACTGATATACCAGAGGGCCCTGATATGACCAGGCCTCAAGAAGAATGGCAGCTGAGTGGCTGTAGTATACCTTCTCCCATTGGTCCTCAACACCTTGGCCTAGCCTAGCCACAGAGGCGTGGGATGAGGGCAGAATGATGCAAGGTCATGAGTGAGCAAGAGGAGGCCACTTGAGGGTCCAAAGGAAGGTTTATTGGGGAAATTCCAGGGGGCATCACAAAGAGCCATTTGAGCTGAATTCAGAACAGATGAGTTTAAGCTGAAGTGAAGGACAGTCACTGTGGAGGAATGAATGACTCAAGGTACAGTTCGGGGAGAGACCAATGGCACACTGGGTGCTGCATGACAATATAACCTGAGGCAAGGGGTTTAACATCTCTGGGTTTTGTCTCAGCAAACCAGCAATTACACCACAAAAGCATTTGAAAAACTCTATGGAAATAAGAAGTATTGCTTTTTGCCAAGGTTAATGAAGATGGGATGTTAAGGCCAGAAACCCTGAGAGGTGCCTATGAAGACATAAGCTCGGCAAACTGAGTCCTCTACCCTCCATCCTTGGCTTGTTTAGTCTATACTCAGGCTCAAAGAGCAACAGAAAAAAAAAAACTCACAGGGAAGCACTACCCGAGCCAGGCCAGGTGGTTGCAGGTAGTGGCATCACTAGGGTTGGTGTCACCCACAGTCATAAGCTCCTGTGTGGCACTCCCCCTTCATGGGCCACCTCCCATACCAGACCATACAGAATACTTGATAACATTTATTATCAATTTTAATCATAGAACAATATGTGATAAGTATAGTTGTAAATTGTTTGAAGTAGTATTTCTTAGATTATATGAATACCAAAAACAAAATAGTTTTGTAAAATCCTTCTACGTTTAATTACAACATTAGCGTAACTGAGAGGAAGCCTTTTTTGATTGTTCTCCTTTTAATTAGTACCTCATTCTCAAAAAAGTTAATGACATTAGTTCACACATACTACTTACTACAATATTGTAAGTAACCAAGAACAACAACAACAACAAAAAAAATTGTCATTGAGTCAAATCCCGACTCCTAGCAACCCTATAGGACAGAATAGAACTGCCCCATAGTGTTTCCAAGGCTGTAGATCTTGTTAGCAGACCACCATATCTCTCCCACAGAAAAGCTGGTGGGTTCAAACTTCCTCACACCTTTCAGTTAGATGCCTAGCAAGCGCTTAACCAATATACTATCAGGGGTCCTCCTTACAGCTAAAACACCAAAAAATGTAATGAAATCTTTGACTATAAAAACAATACAATACCACCAACAGCACCAAAACAAAAGCACGTGCTTGTAAAATGCATGCAGATGAAACCAGCTCTGACTGGAGAACATTCCCACTGGCATCCAGAGGATTCCAACTCTTAGCCAACAAATAGGACAGAGTAGAACTGCTCTGTAGGGTTTCCAAGGCTGTAAATCTTTATGGAAGCAGACTACATCTTTCTCCCACTGAGTGGCTGATAGGTTCAAGCTGCCCACCTTTTGGTTAGCAGCCCAATGTTTTAACCACTAGCCATCTGAGCTCCTTCCAGAGCACACTGTTGTTGTTGTCAGGTGACGCCAAGTTGGCTCTGACTCATAGCAACCCTATATACAACAGAACAAAACACTGCCCAGTCCTGTGTCAGTCTCACAATCCTTGCTATACCTGAGCCCATTGTTGCAGCCGCTGTGTCAGTCCATCTTCTTAAGGGGCTTCAACTTTTTCGCTGACCTTGCACTTTACCAAGCATGACATCCTTCTCCAGGGAATGGTCCCTCCTGACAACATGACCAAAGTAGGTGAAACGAAGTCTGGCCACTCTCACTTCCAAGGAGCATTCTGGTTGCACTTCTTCCAGGACAGATTTGTTAGTTCTGGCAGTCCACTGTAATTTCAGTATTTGTTGCCAACACCACAACTCAAAAGCATCAACTGTTCTTCACTCTTCCCTATTTATTGTCCAGCTTTTATATGCATATGAGGCTCTTGAAAATACCATGGCTTGGGTTAGGTGCACGTTAGTCTTCATGCTATGAGTCGGGGCCGACTCGACGGCACATAACAACAACAACAACAGTCTTCAAAGAGACATCTCCACTCTTCAGCACTTTAAAGAAGTCTTTTGCAGCAGATTTGCCCAGTGCAATAACACAACCTCTGATTTCTTGACTACCATTTCCATTGTTTTTGATTGTGGATCCAAGTAAAATGAAATCTTTGACAACTTCAATCTCGCAGCACATTGTTGTTGTTGTTATGTGCCGTCAAGTAGGACCCAACTCATAGCGACCCCTCCTTGGGTTTCCGAGGCAGTATCAGTACGGAAGTAGATTGCCCAACCTTCCTTTCCAGGAGTGACTGGTGGGTTTGAACAGCCAGTCTTTTGGTTAGCAGCCAAGTGCCTTAGGCACTATGCTTCAAAAAGTAAATTAGCATAGAGGTTCAGCCTTCTAGGTATACTGATACCTGTAATCTGAGCTTACGGAAAACGTTTTTGTTGTAACAATAGAGTTATTTTATTTTAAATAATGGATTTTTGCTGAAACACTGCACAAAAATTTTATAGACCATCGTTTTGGTGTCATCCCTCTGACAGCATCACCCCATGTGGTCTGTATGTCCCCCCCCCCAGTGACGCCACTGGTTCCGGGTCTCACGCCCTATGGCTCGCAATTCCCGCCATCTTCCGGCTCCGCGCGTGGAAGTCCAGGCAACGTTCTCCGCGTCCTTTCAGTACAGCTTCGGACCGCCCGCCCCGTCACCCGGCACCGTAGACGCTTCGATTCCTCCCAGCTGCGATATCCCCAGCTATCCCGCAGTAGGGCCGCCTCCACCCTTTTCGCAGTGACGAATCGGCGCCTGGCCGGAAAAGTACCCCAATTCGAAGAGTTCTTAGGCAACATAGAGCCCTAAAAAAAAAAATCTGAATTATAGCAAGCATCACCAAGCCTTTGATGGAAGCTTTATTCCTCTAAAGAAAGGTGAGTAAGGTCTGTAAATGAATTAAGAAGAAGTGTCGAAAGTGCGAGTGCGGAAGCTCGAGGCGCGAGGGGCGGGGCGTGCTTGGGACAAAGGGAAGCGAAGCTGGAGCTGCGGGCGCTCTATTTGCCCGCGGGTGAGTGCTTTGGACAGGGCCCGACCGGGTTGGGAGGGTGGCAAGTTGTGATGTCCCCACCAGACTAGACCTCGACTTCCCAGGGGTTACTGGGGTTTAGATTTGGCAGCGGAGCCGGAGCTGGGGGCCACTTGCGGCCTCTTTGAGGCCTACGGTGTGAGGATTAAAAAGGAGTCCCGTCTGTGGCCGCTCCTCAGCGGCAAGATTTGCCCTGTCGAATAGACCTCCAGAATTGGTCAGAACACCTATGCATACGCCCCTTAGTGGAGTTGCTGATATAGTGTATTCTTCCCCACAAACAAACAAAACGACTTCGTGGAAAGCCATCGGGGAAAACCATGCCCATGGTCCTCACTCCCAGGATTGTGCTTCCTCTCGGTCCAGTCTGTGTGACGTGGTCATTCACAGTGTGGCTTGATGTTAATAGCGAGTACTCAAGAGACAGTTTGGCCTGGGTTTGAAACCCAACTGTAGTACTTCCTCGCTATGTGGCTTTTGATAAGTTACCTAAACTCCCAGACACTTCCTTTTTTTAAATCTGTAACATAAGGATAGTAGTGCCTGTCAAGGAGCTCTGGTGGCATAGTGCCTAAGGCACTTGACTACTAACCAGAAGGCTGGCGGTTCAAACCCACCAGCCACTCCTCGGAAAGAAGGTTGGGCAATCTACTTCCGTAGTGATACTGCCTCAGCAACCCAAGGAGGGGTCGCTATGAGTCGGGGCCGACTCTACGGCACGTAACAACAACAGTGCCTGTCTTGTAAGGTAGTTGTAGCTATTAAAGGGAATAGTATAGTTACTAAACTCATCCCTGATAAGATGTTAGTTCAACGAATACTGAATATTATGTTCCAGGCACTGGGAATGGATCCAGTGGTGGGCAAACGGACAAGCCCACTCTTAGAATTTATAATCTAGCAGGGGAGATCAGTAACTGCAAAGTGTTAACTGTAAAATGATGTACAGGGAGCTTGATTGGGGCAGTTGTCATTAGGGCTGGCCACAGCGAGGCCTACCGCATGTTGACAGCTCCCTGAATGTGAGCAGGAAGGCAATCAGGACCAGAGTCAATGGTTTCTACCTGTTCTTGAAGGAAAGAGCCAAGATGAGCCATTAACAGAATAAGCAAATTCTAGCCACACCAAGCCTCTTATTTCTTGTACTCTACGGAATTCCCCTAAAATGCGAACTAGGAGCAAAAAATGGTGTTTGTTTTACACGTTTGGATGAAAGTGCACAAATACACATGAAAGTTTATTTGCCTTTTTTTCCAAAAAAGGAATTTTATTCTTACTATTTGTGATGTATGTTGATGCAAGGAACCAGCTCACATGTATATGATTATGTTGTGAGCTGGTAATACTAGGACAGACTTTATTAAGAATTGAGTTAAATATTGGGAATATAACAATGAATTTGATGGTCCCTGTTCCCAAGCAAGGAGCTCTCTAATGGTGCAGTGGTTAAGGTATTAGTCTGCTAACCAAAAGGTTGGCAGTTTGAATCCACCAGCTGCTCTGTAGGAGAACGATGAGACAGGCTTCTGTAAAGATTTATAGCCTTAGAAAACCCTGTGGGGCAGTTATACTGTCCGAAAGAGTCACTGTTAGTCAGAATTGACTCGATGGCAGTAGGTTTGGTTAGGTAGCAGCACACAATCTAGTGATAATGACAGGTAAAAAATAAGATGTAATAAACAGTATCATTATGTAAATAGGCTAGGAATACAGTTGGAGGCACGATTAATTCTGCCCAGGTAACTTATTTAAGAAAGCTCCATTGAGGAGATACATTTTGAAAAGGGCGCTGAAGGATGAGTAAGAGTTTGTCAGGTAGACTCTCGAAATTTATTCCCAGCAGTTACTAAGCTATTTGCTTCATAAAAAAGAATGTTGCAGCTCATTATCATACCAATTACCTTTTGCACAGCCTCCAGGAATAAAATGCTATGCTATTTTAATAGACATTGTTACCATAGAAACAGGTAGAGCTGCACCAGGAGGAACCTGTCAGTATCTGGTAGGCTTTGTTGCGATGAGCCCAGGTAATACCTCGTATTCTATTGTCATGATTTTTTAATCAGACTAAATGTTTACATACAAAAAACCAAACCCAAACCCACTGCTTTTGAGTCAATTATGACTCATGGTGACCCCAGTTGGGTTTCTGAGGTGCTAGATCTTTACAGAAGTAGATTACCCAGTCTTCCTTCCACAGAGTAGCTGGTGGGTATGAACCACCAACCTTCTGGCTAGTAGTCAGATGCCTTAGGCACTGTGCTACTAGAGTTCCTTATATGTTTATGTGGCAGCAGCAAAATGTTTTCCAAACAAAGGGTGACTCGATGTCATTGGAAAAAAAAAAAAAGCCTGAAAGTACATCACTTAATATCTCCAGTGTTTTTCTCAACCAAATAATCTGCAATAACTAGTAAAAATAATATGTGAAAGGCTTGATTACTAGAAGATAATGTGAATTAATTTTACTCAGAAAAACCAATTAAACTACCCTATTCTTTAGGAAAACATTCTCTTAATCCTTGCTGAGTTTTGATTCTCTTTTTTTTTCTTTTTCTTTTTTTTATTTTTATTTTAGTGTCTCAGATTCATTCTTAAGGAACTGAGAACTTAAATCTTCCAAAATGTCAAGTAAGTTTCATTTTTTATATTTATCAATCTATGTTAATAAGAGACTAATGCCCTAGCAAATGGGAATTCCAAAATACTCTTCATTTTTTTTCTTCAAAACAGGACCATTGGTAGTTTTGTTGCATAGTATTATATCTCAGTTGTTTACAAGAAGTTATTTATTTTCTTTCAAACAGAAAGACCATCTTATGCCCCACCTCCCACCCCAGCTCCTGCAACAGTAAGTTTTAATTTTCTTGTTAATGTAATAGCCAAGTCTGGCCTTGATACAAAAACCCAGATGTCTTCCAGTGACAGTCACTCAATCAACACAACAGTATGAAAAAGTCAGCTAAAAAACATCACTTCCTACTAAATAAAATAACTCTGCATCTTACCTTGAACCAACCCCAACATTTAAAGAAACATACTGCTGAAATTCTGATCTCCTGTGCTCATTTTTTTTCTTTCTTTTAAATGGGAAATAAATGAAAAGCTTAACACTTCTCTCTTATTAATCTTAGTTATTAAGAGTCTTTAAAGTTGATATTGAGTGAATGCTCATTCTGGCTTTTTTCTTTTTTTTTTTTCTTTAAAGACCTAACCTTCAACTGGTTATATTTTTCTCTCTTTTTTATCTCTACATAATTTTCATATTAAATCAAACAATAATGCTTCTAGTTCTACAATAACACACATTGTAAATCTTTATTTTCAAGCTGTTCAAGTAAGGATTTTTTTATCTGTGGGTCAGATCCTGCTATTGAGTTTTATTCCACTTTAATAATATATATATATATATTTTTTAATTTGGGAATATTCCAGTTTCAAAGTGTCTCCATAATAATTGTGAACTGGCTTTTTTTTTTTACAGCAAGCTCTGACCCAGCTTGGTCAGCATGTAAAATAATTGTTCAACCCACAAAACTGATACAACAGTAACTGTTTAGGCCTTGCTGAAATGAATTCCTTGGGGTTTTTTATTTTTAAAAAACAACAAAACACTGTTAATATTGGCCATATCCTACAAAACCAGTTCTTTAACAGCTGTTAGCTTCCTTCTACATCCCCTACCACCTAAATTTCAGGCTAGTCTACTTTTCACTACTACTTAGGTCCTTGTGTAATTTTATTTTCTTCACTAGATGACTTCTCTTATTTACTAACCCTCAGATGTATGTTTTAGTTATGTTTATCAGCTATTTGTTTTTCCTCAGTAAGATGCATTTAAAAAGAGATACTGTGTCACATGCTCTAAGTTCATTTTCTATTATATACAGTCTCTAGAGTTTCTTCCAGTAGATCTTAAAGTCTGTTGTTTGATGTGTTTACTTTCTTAAATCAGAACATTTCTTATGATCATCTCCACGGTACTCTGCTAGTAGCTATACAGGTAGAGTTGAACAGTTGAGATTCCTGACCTCAGAGAGCTAACCAAGTACTTCAGTTTTGGAAATGGCAATTGTAATGTTTTAGTTTCCTTTTTTTTAGTTCTCTCATTTTTCTTATGTTATTGCCTCATAATGTCGTACAGCGATTCTTACTATTTATACAACTTTTGAAGGTGTCATTTTGTTGTAAATACTGCCTCTTTGACAATGTATAATATCTTGAGAACAAACTTCACTTTTTGAGCTCAAAAACCAAGTATCCCCCTTAGGACTTCCTAGATACAGAAAGGGATGTTTTGCCTCTCTTGAGTCATATTTCTGTACCATTATAATTTCACATTGACACACGAAATATGGAAAAGTAGGGATTAGGACATCCAACAGAATGGATATGAAATGAATTATTCTTCTTCCTTTTTTTCCCATTCTTATCACCACCACCCTCACTACCACCTCCACCATCACCACTACCCCAAAAATGGACCACTTTAGATGATACGTATTTATTTTGTGCCTTTGATACTTCATCTGTGTTTTGCCTACTTAAATATGTTTAATTTGCGTCTTCCCTAACTGTATAGACTAGAAATTGAACAGTCATTGTCTTTTCTCCTAAAAAGTATCGAATGTAATGCCTGCCTTTTGGACCCTAAGGATATGTGCAACAGCATGTTTTAGAAAATTGTATTTATTTTGTAACAGCTGCAGCATAGCTGGGATGTGTCATTAAGTGTATACCACATTATACAATCAGAACTGATACTGTTAATTGCATGTTAAAATGAAATTGTCACTTGTTTTGATCGAGTTTCATTAGGTAAAATACCCTACTTTTGGTCTCTCTTTGCTACATTCTTTTTATGCATTGTGCCTTGATTCCCATGAACATTGGCTGTCATTAGTAGTAACCATGACGGCACTATTTAAGAGCCCGTCTGTGATCACATCAACACTTAATTCACAAAAACCAAGAATACTGTTGCTGTAGCAGGCAGTTGTGTTTTACAAGGACCATCAGGAAACTAGATGGAAAAGGAAAGTTCAAGTCTGTCACCTGCAAAGTAGTTCACATTAAGACTAAAGTACAGAAAATGTTTAGGATTGACCTGTGGAAGATGGATCAAAGAAGAGATGAAAGAGAAAAGCCTATAAAATAGTAACTGAATTATACAGATTAGGCAGCACCCCAGAATGAAGTCCATGCATATTTTACAAGTCCTTGTTTTGAAATCATGTATGTGACACTCATTGAATCTGATATACGTTCTTCTCTATTGGCAACTTCTGGCTTCCTGATTTAAGTCTCTTCTCATTTCAAACATTATATAAAATGATATAAAACTCTCTTGAAAGCAAATCCACTCTTGTTTTTATTCATTTTTAGTAGGTGAATACATTGGTGACATCTACATAACTGTCAAATAAATCGTGTTTTGTTTTGCATGTAAAGTGTTTCAGACTTGCAGTTTATCACATTTCAAGCCTTCCTATCTCAGATATCATATATCACTAAATTGTTACATCATTGTTATTTCATAAAGTAATCCTGAATGTTTGAGACACTTCAGTGTATTGCTTACCCAAACACCAACCACATACATTCACATTCACACAAACACCCCTCCCCCCTGCAAAAGAAAAAAACAAACACTGGTAGACAGGTCTCTCAAAGAAAATTTTAATTTTCTCAATGAAAGAAAAAGGACAATTACAACACATCATTGCTTGTTTAAGTTCAGGTTGCTTTTGCATGCCATATGCAGATCATTTTTCATTTCTGTGTTTTCCTCGTTTGAGCTCATTTCTCATTCGTGTTTTTGTCTCATTTGTTTCCATCAGCAAATGCCCAGCACACCAGGGTTTGTGGGATACAATCCATACAGTCATCTCGCCTACAACAACTACAGGCTGGGAGGGAACCCGGGCACCAACAGCCGGGTCACGGTAGGAGAATCAACTATTACAGCATCCGGCAAACAACTGGAATTGGCTAGAAATGGCTTCAGAGTTAGGTCCTTTTGAATCATAAGTACAGCCATTAAAATTTTTTTAATCTGGCTTTTTGACTATTTTAAACATTTGTTTTACAATCTTACACGGAAAAGAAAAAATGTGCGATCTTGATACATCTGTGGAACAAAAGACAAATCCATTCTGTTTGGTGGTCAGTAGGATGAAAGTCTTGGGCACTTAATGCTTATTCGGTATGTAGACAAAGCTAGAGTTTCTTTTTAAATACTCCTTTTGACATGAAGAATATCTCATTTATCTAAGGTATTTGGCAGTAGGTTACAGAACTCAGGTCCTTGATATGTGCGGAACTTACAGACCTGGCTGGAAAGCTTTCGACTGGCCTAGCAGAAGCTTCTATTTAAACTGCCACACGTAATTATTTGTCATTTGGATTTAGTTGTTGACCTTTTGAGATTAATTTCTCTCCAGTGAAAAAGAAAAAGATTTTTATGTCACAATTTTAGAATGAAATTAGTTTGAAGTACCGGACTAGATCATACAAGTGGAAGTGCGTGTCTAGTCCGTAGGACAAGGTATATAGTTTCTGAAACTTCAGCTGTGTCGTATAAATGATCAACCTAAGATACCAAAACTGAATGATCACTTTCAAACTTTATTTTAGAAATACCTTAAACTTCATTCAAGAAAGTTTTAAGTTTCAAAGAAGCAAAAGAACCTTGCTCTTAACTGTAAAAAAAAAAAAAAAAAAAAAAAAAAAAAAAAAAAAAAAAGGGGGGGGGGTGGATTTACCAAAAGCAAATAAATCCAAAAGCCAAATACCTACATGTGCATTGGAATGTGGTATTGGTGAGAATTTATACAACCCAGAAGGGTTGTCAGCTTTTTAATACCTGGTTTCCATTTGCTATATTCATGGATAAGAAGTGCCTTCAGTTAATGTAACCTCAAAAAAGCCCTCTCACCCTGTCGTCATGCTAGAGCAAAAAGTGTGTAACTATCAAACTGTATGTCTATCTTGGTAAGCACATTGACAGGTTTTGTTTGTCTAAATTTTTCATTGTTTCTGCGTAATTTGTATTTCATAAGCATATCAAGTTTTATGTGCCATGCATATTTCATGGTATTGCAAAAGAATTCTGACAAAGTGTGTATATGTATGCATTTCACAATGCATATGGTTTTTATGTGCATCGGTACCTGTTTTTCCCTGGCCTAACTGTGTTTCACAAGTGTAATGGGCAGCAAGGTTGTCAAATGATAAAGAACGTTTTAATTTAAACAAGGAGCAGAATCTGGGATCATCGTGTTAATGCAGAGACTTATTCGTGGACGGTAAACAAAAGTATAATTAAATTTAATAGCTCTATACAGTCAGCTTTTGATTATCTATATTAATAGACTAGAAATAGCAGTACCTATAATATTAGAAAGGAGCTCTGGTAGTATAGTGCCTAACACATTTGACTGCTAACCAGAAGGCTGGCAGTTCAAACCCACCAGCCACTCCTCGGAAGGAAGACTGGACAATCTACTATAGTGATACTGCCTCGGAAACCCAAGCAGGGGTCACTACGAGTCCAATCCGACTTGACAGCAGTGAGTTTGGTTTTTGTGTAATATTAGAAAAAATTTTGGCTTTGTGTAAGCATTTTCTTATGTTAGATGCTTCTGGGGCATTTCTGTTGGTGAAGTGACCATGAAAAGGGAAGTGTACTACTACTATCTTGGGGCCTTGTCCTGGTTCAGTCCTTTTTCTCCCCTTTTTTGGGGATGGTAGCCTCCCAGTAGACTAGGCAGATTGTTGGTAATGGGAACTTTGGTGTCTCGTTCTTTGTGATTTTCTTTATATTGTGGTCTTCTCAACACATTTAAATGTACTCAGACCGCTGTTTAGACATGCAACAAAGAAGGCCTTGAAAAGGTGGAGCTTTGGTGGGGGGGGGAAGCATATGTTAATCCCAGTGCTTTTAACTGTAGAGTGTATTTTGGTGACCTCTCTCCTAGGTCATTGAATCATTCTCTGAGAAAATGACTTAACGCCTGCCTTTAGGTGCTGTCAAGTGGATTCTGACTTGTAGTGACTCTATGTTTAGCAGGACTCAGTTTTTAGATTATATTTTGACCATTATTAAAGTATTTTAAGATGGACCCCTATTGTGCACTACTATTGGTTTGGTTTGGTTGTTTTTTTAATTTCCTCCAGAAGGCTGGCGGTTCAAACCCACCTGCCACTCCTCGGAAGGAAGGTTGGGCATTCTACTTCCATAGTGATACTGCCTTGGAAACCAAAAGAGGAGTATACAACAACAACCTGTTTGGTATTGTCTACAAATCTTACCATACCCAGTGATTTAAAAGGATGATTCTGTGAAGTAACTTTGTGCAGGTGCCACAGAACATTGGGTTTCTCTGATTCAGGCTCCAGTGCACTTGGACAGTTTTCAGACACTAAACGCTTTGTGAAGCTTGTTGAAAGCTTTTGGTGAGGTATGATAGCTGTGAGGTAGAATTCAGCTCTGATCAGGGCTTCATCCAGGTGATGATTTGCATTCTTAAGTACAAGATGTGAAAACAGCTTGAGACAAAAATGTTAAAAACAACATATTTATCTATACTTGAGTGGAAATTCACCTTGGGGGAAAAACCCCTTAAAAAGCTGAGAGTTGGAAAGGAAACAACAAAATGAGTAGATAAGGTAAATTTCACAAAATCATGGACTTTATTCATAGGTGACTCCTAGGAACTTACTCTTAGGTAGGCACAGTTTGGACGACCTAATTATTTGTTTTTCTCCATTCATGCAAATTGAAAGCAGAAAAGTGGGAAGAGAGAGTTGCTTTTTATAGCCAGGTTTCCTGATAGCAATAAGAATCAGTAACACCAACAAGAGGAAAGACAGTTAAAGAAGGAAACACACACTACAAAATTGTAACCCTGCACCATTAGTAAAAGGGCCAACAGTTTTTCACCTCTCAAACCTGAGGATTGTAGCACTTTAAAAAGAGAGTAGAGAAATATATTTGGCATTATAGAAAGATACCTATCTGAGATGATATATAAATTGGATGTTTAGTGACCTAAATCTTTAGTATCCCACAAACTAGCTGGAATTTAATTAGTTGTTGATTCATTTTGTGTTTTAATACATGGACTTGTCTTTGTTACGAAAACAAGACCTCGATATATAGATGATTTGTGTACCTACCTTCAGGATAAAGGAATGGGAAATAAGCAAACCCCATTAATGTTATAAAATGCACTTCTGTATATTAACAGTAATCTACCATCTTCAATTATTGGCACAACTCCAAATTTACTTGTAACCCACTTTATGAAATTCTGAAGATTTATGCTGAATACGAGTCCTGACTTTTGAGTGTCTCTCTTGAGAGTCAGCTATAAGGTTGGCCTTGTAGGAGTTTTCCTTCCTCTTTGAAAGAACTGCAGACTTTGATATAGAACTCTCCTTACTGGCTGCTCATACCACCACCGTTGATAGTTTCCATCCCCCATGGCCCACTGTTAGTTAAACATAGGGTCTGTCAGCAATGACACCAACATGAGAGTTGGTAAGAGTGCCTGGGAGAATTGGAAAGAGAGGAAGTGCTGCTTCAAAGGTGAAATGCTTTCTAGTAACTTCATGTATGAAGAAGCAGCACTGTTGAGAAGTAGGGAGGGAAGAAGGGAGCCCCTAGTAGGAAGAGGAAGCATTGCTTGATCATGGTAGAAAAGGGCACAAACAGGCTAATTCCTAAATCCTTAGATTAAACATAAGGTTATGATAGGGGTCCCATCCCAGAATGGAGGAATGTCGCTAGGGTTTTCCCACAACATAACAGAAGGGCAAGAGAACAAAGTGCCACTTTAGTTTTCTTGTAAGGGTTTGTCTGTCTCTCTCTTTTGATGATTAGAGTAAAGCCAATAGTACTTCTCCCCAGCCTGGCAGGAAGAATCATTATCAGGGATCTTCTGCAAATTTTGGGGAAATAAGTGTGGTTCACCCAAGATTTTTCTAATTCTGGGTCCTTGATCAAAGACAGTTTGTCTGTGTTATGACTAAGACAGTCAGAAATACTCTTGAATTGGAGTTGCATGAGCACCTACCAGAAACTCTCTAGAATCTCTTGTCTAGATAATAGCCCATAACAATCAACCAGTCTCTCCTCTTTCTGTTCCCTTCCTCTTTTTTTTTTCCCTCTCCCATTTTTTTCTTTACCCTTTTAAAAAATATTTTGTAGTGTGACCGCCCCTATTCTTCTGTCTCATTTTTCCTGCACATATCCCGTCTTTCCTTTTTCTTTTCTTTTTTCTCATACATTCCCCATAATACCAAAGGTTTTTCATGGAACAGAGCTTTATAAGACCTAAAAAGTCTTAATCAGGCCCCATATCAGCCAATTTTCTATCCCTGATAAATTTGTTCTCACTTCTAGACTGTGGTTGGGACTTAGGAAAAAGAAAGGCATGAAGGCATGAACTTCAGTTCACTTTTCTTGACCCCTTTCTAAGAAAACCATTAGATACGGGCAGAATTTAAAAGAAATAAAATCTCTAGTCTGATCCAGAGATAGGGGTTTGTTTTGGTTTGGTTTTCATTTTTGAACCTGGGAGGTAGTTTTGTGTTGTTGCTTATGTGAGGATACACTGTGGAATTGTCCAGAAAGATCCAAAGTCCCCTGTAGACAGCATGAGTGTAGTAAGGCCAAAGGAGCTCAGATACTGCTGCTGCTGCTGGTGTTAGTGTTAGTGTTAGGTTCTGTCTAGTCGGTTTCCATTCGTAGCGACCCTATGTACAACAGAACGAAATGCTCCCTGGTCCTGCGCCATCCTCACAATCACTGCTGTGTCTGAGTCCGTTGTTGTGCAGATAATCAAGTGTTGACTGTATGTATAGTAGTAAATTAAGTAAAATAAAATGGTACCAGGAAGTGTTCTAAATGTGAGACATTTAATATATAACCATATATTTTCAATGTATGGATTATTATGTAATGTTTTGTTTGTTTTTACAGCCAGGTTGTCAAAGCAGTGGCAATACACTGCTAAGTAAAACATTTTAAAATTATGTGCTTACAGTCATTTTCTTTTGATGTGAACATTTCTGAATTTTCAGTGATAGCTATTTTCAGTGGAGGAAGTATAAGAATCTTGTATCCATGGACGAGTAGAAGAAAGGCGCGTTAGAGTTTTTTAAGGGACTCTCTTTTCAGTTTGCTGGTGAACTCCTTGCAAGTGAATAATGAATGTATTTAACTCTTTTGTAGGCGTCCTCTGGTATTACGATTCCAAAACCCCCAAAGCCACCAGATAAGCCGCTGATGCCCTACATGAGGTACAGCAGAAAGGTAGGCACCTGGCACCCAGAAGCGAGCGAGGACTGCCGTCTTCGCTTCTTTGCTTTATGTGAAATTGCAGATTATTTTAGCTGGCTTTTCTGTGCATCTTCAGAGGGTGAAGGATAAGGAATTGTAATTTTTAGAGAGATTCGTTCTGATTTTAAAATTCCGAAGCTAAAATCTAACAAGGAAGATGATTCACATAAACTGTTATGAAATCCTTAAGATAGAATGTTATGTAACCATTAAAGTAATGCCTTTTGGAGAATATTTCATGGTCTGATAAAAATGTTCAATAAGAAAAGGGATTCAAGACTACATATATTAGTGTCTTATTTTTATGAAAAGAATAGCGATAACATGTTAGTTTGAATAAAAAAAAAAGAAGCCTGCCAGACAGTGGTTATCTCCAAATAGTAAAATTATGATAGTTTTTATTTTCTTTATATTTCCTTTGATTTTTCCATTTTTCTGACTGTTAAAATAAAAACTATATAGCCCATATTTTTAACGAGAGCATTTACATATTTTAACCATTATTTAAACTATTTGAAATTTTTTGGTCATAATTATTGTATATATATTTGACAACATGGTTTATTGTGTTATGTATTCTAAATGCTTGTGAACCTTTAGAGACATAGGGAGAATGTTACTGAATTAATTCATCTTAAGTGTCTACAGTGATTAGAGGTGTTCTAGACCTATTAAATTGAAGTATTTATGAATGAAGTGACATGATGTCTGAGGTCTGCTTCAAAATAATCCAGTGTAAGGTATAGATGAAATAACATTGGCCAGGTGTTAACAGTTGTTGAAGTAGGGTGCCAGGTACATAGAGATTCATTTTACTGCCCTCTCTACTTTTGTCTAGGTTTATAAGTTTCCATAATAAAATGTTTTTTTAAAGATCTGCATTTTTAGGCATCAGTATTGAAATTTCAACTTTTCCCTTTTTAAGGTCTGGGACCAAGTTAAGGCTTCCAACCCTGACCTAAAGTTGTGGGAGATCGGCAAGATTATTGGTGGAATGTGGCGAGATCTCACTGATGAAGAAAAACAAGAATATTTAAACGAATACGAAGCAGAGAAGGTAAGATGGGTGCAGCAGTGGAATGGATACAGTATGAAGTACATAAACATTGGCTTGTTGCTTATAGAAGAAACAAAAGATTTCATCTAAAAGCTGAGACTAGACTGAGGCTCTTGGCTACCTTGGTCAGGTTACTTAATTTCTCTAAGTTCCTTTTCTTTAAAAAGACAATAATTACAACACCATGCTTTCATCACTTTTAATACTCAAATGAAATAACACAGATATACATTATGACCTGCAAAATGTTAATTATAAAACAAAAACATTTGCATTTCAGATAGAGTACAATGAATCTATGAAGGCCTATCATAATTCCCCCGCATACCTTGCTTACATAAATGCAAAGAGTCGAGCAGAAGCTGCTTTAGAGGAAGAAAGTCGACAGAGACAGTCTCGCATGGAGAAAGGAGAACCTTACATGAGCATTCAGCCTGCTGAAGATCCAGATGGTAAAAAACCAAGAAAAGTGGGATTTCCTTTATGCTTTCTCTGAAAATTAAAATATGATGTGCCTTTTATGTAAATGTTTTCATTTCCTATCTTAAGTTGAAAACAAAAAAAGCATAATTTAAGTGACATTTCAGTATCTTGAATAATTATTTTGAATAAAGTTTGTATGTGGATTTCCCCAAGAAAAAGAAATACTTCTAGTGCAGAAAATAGCAAAAAGCATTTATTAAAATCTTTATACTCAGAACTCACGAGACATTTTTAAGTCACGATTTGATTTTGCCTCAGCTGCTTTTAAAAAGTGTGTTCTAACTATATCCTCTTTTCTTATTGGATCCCTAAATTTGCTGAATTAAAGACTCTTAAGAGAGGAAATTTATGAGTGGGCAGAAGCATTATGAAAGTTAATTCAGAAATCCAACTAAAATTTATAAATGTAGCTCCTAACCACTCATGAGGGCACACACATATACACACAGAGACAGATTGTATGTATGTGTGCGTGCCTCTGTGTGTGTGTGTGTGTGTGTGAGAGAGAGAGAGAGAGAATCTGTACCTACGCACAGCCAACAGCAGAGTCCCTAATAAGCACTCCATGAATAGTTTGTAGATGTGCAGATTGTTCCCCTGGTCCTCTGCCGTCAGGCAGGGTCTGGAGCTGCGAGGAGCCCCAGAGCCACTCTCCTCCACTCTGAGCATCTGAGCATGCTCATCCCATACCTGGGGTGCCATACAAATATTAATATTTTGTTTCTGTACTTCTGTGGTTAGAAAAAGCTTGTTGCTCTAGCTATAAGCAACAAAAATATCAAGGAATTTAAGAATGCATTTTAAAGAAACAGTAACAAAGAGGAAGCTTATAAGAATTTTGAAGAGGAAGCAACAATACCACCTAAAGACATGAATAAACTGATGTACTTAAAAAGAAGGCAAAAGTTTTTAAAAAAAAAAATGGACTAAGATCATAAGTAGAGAAAGCAGAATGTAATAAATACAGAGAATAGCATATGGAATGCAAACAATACTGAGTGCTGAACAGAATCTGCAGCATTAAAGACACTCTAGCATAAGCAAGCTTAAATTACAGTTCATTGTGCAAATGGGATGATGAATGCAAGCTAAACATGCAGAACTGAAAAATACAAGATCTGATTGACAAATAATTGGCACAATAGGGGTCAGTATGAGAAGAAACAAAGGCTAGCAACATAGAACCTCTCAGTAAAAAGTAGTTTTCATAAAGTGAAAGGTAACAGTATGAATGCTGACAAGAACTGAAGAGATTTCACTCAAGTGATCCTCAAAAGAGTATTCCTCTTCTCAGCCTCAGATTTCTACCTGTTAAGTCTTTACATTTCAAATAGGATCTTAAAGCTGCTAGTAAGAAACCAACCACCAAACTCACTGCCGTCAAGTCGGATCCAACTCATAGTGACCCTTTCCTGGGTGTCCGAGGCAATATCTGTATGGAAGTAGATTGCCCAGTCTTCCTTGCGACAAGTGGCTGATGGGTTTGAACCACCAGCCTTCTAGTTAGCAGTCAAATGCCTTAGGCTCTACGCCACCAGAGCTCCTGCTAGTAAGAAAGGGCAGGTGATAATAAGATGCCAGGATAAGAATGACTTTACACCTGTGCTTTATCCCTCAGAACTGAATAGAGGGAGGAAGACTTGGGAGGTGGAAATGTACATAAAACCAAGAGGAAGGAGGCATCCCCACAAATAAAAAAGCTGCTAATTCTGTTCAGAGAGCTGCAAGACACATGCAGTCAGCCCCAGAGACAGAGAAGGCTTTTTTTTTTAAATGACATTTTGAAGAGTATATTCATGAGATAAACAACTGGTGAGTTAGTAACTAGAAAATATAAGAAAAAATTCAAACACTTGAAATCCAAGGAAGAACAATCCCAAATTGCTGAGGTTTTTTATTTTCCCTACCAGTAGTCAACATTGAGGAGCTCTGGTAGCATAGTGCCTAAGGCATTTGACTGTTAACCAGAAGGCTGGGGGTTCAAACCCACCAGCCACTCCTCGGAGGGAAGGTTGGGCAATCCTACTTCCGTAGTGATACTGCCTCGGAAACCCAAGGAGGGGTCGCTATGAGTCGGGGCCGACTCGACGGCAAATAACTAACAACAACAGTCAACATTGGGGCATTTAAATGAAGGAAGAAAGCAAAGAATAACAATAAAAGGATCTTCAAGAGATGGAGGTAGCATAAATGTACGATTTACAACCTCAAATAAGAGTGTGGGGAAAAAAAGTTAAAGTTTCTCTGTCTTATCCCAGTAATTTTAATTTAGAAGTGCATATCCTAAAGAAATTTTTTAAAAGGAAACAAAGTAATTTGCACATCACTGTACAGCTGCCCTGTTTATAATAATGAGAGATTTTAAAACTTCTTAAATAGGGAATAATAAGGACGGTGCGGAATTAGGGACTTGCAGCACAACATGGGTCTCCTAAAGTGTGGTTTCTTCACGTGTGTATGTATGCGTGTGCACACGCCTGTGTGGCAGGGGACCAACATGATTAGGTCACTTGTAGAGGAACTTTTGTTTTAATGGTTGTTGCTTAAGAAAACTTGTATTTTTTAAAGTCAATTTAAAGAAAACTATTAAGTAGATAGTAGTATAAATTGTTACCAGGTAGGTCAGAATTGTGAAGGCAGTGAAGCAAAGGCTGAGATTAAGGAACCACTGTTGTACAGCTATTAAAAATAACAAGCTAAACCTGATCCACATGATATGTGTGCAGACTTAGTGTAAGAGAACAACATAATACCTGTACGTTCTGACAGCTATACATTCTGACAAGTGTGTACATTGACACACAGAAAATTTGGAATCAGATTTTTCCTATAAAATAACTTTTGAGCCTTAATGATTTTTCAATCTGATAGAATGTGAATACTTGTTTGGGAAACTGAATATTGCTAGAGATAATGTTTTCTCTGCAGTAATAAGTTAATTTTGCAAATGGACATTTTTATTACCTTAATATTAAATTGCTACAGTAACTGATGTACTACCAAGTTCATATTGATTCATCCATTCCTAAATGCCTTAAATTATTGCCAAGAGAGTGAAACATGGGGCACGGTTTTTCTTACTGTTCTCATGTACAGCCTTAGTATTCTCAAACCAAAACATACATGTTTGTAGTTCATTTATGTTTCAGTCAAGTCCTGAGACACAAATCATCACTTAAAGATTTTTGAGAAAAACCATTATCTTGACCAGTGAATACATTGGTTGAGATGAATTAGTTTTTCAAGTGACTTGTGATGATTTAGATCAAGTGACAACCCCAGGGCACCTGTGATGCAGTCAGGCCCATTTGTTAAGCCAGTGAGGGCTCCTGCTTCTGGGTAATTAAGTGTTAACATTGTCACACCCTCATATTTATGGTAATTGGTGACCTAATTTCCAGAATATCTTGTTTATTCCAGATTATGATGATGGCTTTTCAATGAAGCATACTGCCACCGCCCGTTTCCAGAGAAACCACCGCCTCATCAGTGAAATCCTTAGTGAGAGTGTGGTGCCAGACGTCCGGTCTGTTGTCACAACAGCTAGAATGCAGGTCCTCAAACGACAGGTCCAGTCCTTAATGGTGCATCAGGTAAAGTCACGAAACTTTCATTATAAAATGGGGCTGTGCCACAGATCCCAGGTGACCTGATTCTGCCCTGTGCGTGAATGTGCATGTCAAGTATTTCTGTGTTCAACCTGACCTGTTCCTGATTTGCAGAAGAGATTTAAGGGAGTGAACCTTTCCCAGGGATTTAATAAATCTGTCATTAAAAATTGTAATATACATGCTGCAAACCTGAAACTGAACCCACCCCTGAGGACCATCTTTTAGTGAAACAGCAGGCAGACCTATAAAGAGAACAATGATACCCGTAAGGAGCGTGTCTCTCAGGTCAACCATATGAGACCAAAAGAGCAAGATTTTCCCAAAACAGTTCAGAAGACAGGCAGGGGCAGGAAAGCAGGACAAATGGAACAGAACCCAGGAAGAAGTGGGAAGAGTGCTGTTGCAGTTGAAGGGATTCCAGCTAATGTTGTAAAACAAAAAATGTATAAAATTGTTGAGTGGGTAACTAATTTGCTCTGTAAAGTTTCACCTAAATCACAATAAACTCAAACTCACTGCCATCGAGTCAGATTCAACTCACAGTGACCCCTCCTTAGGTTTCTGAGACAGTATCACTACGGAAGTAGATTGACCAACCTTCCTTCCAAAGAGTGGCTGGTGGGTTTGAACCACGAGCCTTCTGTTTAGCAGTCAAAATGCCTTAAGTACTGTGCCACCAGAGCTCCCTAAACCACAATAAATTTAAAAATAAAAAAAGTAATGTAGATCCTTGTATATTAAGAACTGTCACCTTAAGAGTTTCGAGGCATTTCAACCTGTCCTGCTTTATGAAAAATTCTTTCCCAAAGAAATTGCTCAAGCCCAGAATAGTATTCTTTAACATACACCTATTACTCATCCTCAGTCCTCTGTCCTACACCTTTATATTTTTCTTAGCTAGACATATTATAAATGATTTAAATTAAAAACATTACTTAGAATGGTTATGTATATATTTACCAAATTTAAAATGTTGAGGTTGGGGAAAAATTGGGTCAAAATAAGAAGTTTGGTTCTGGACAAATAAATTTGGCACCCTCACTGCAAAAAAAAAAAAAAAATTATTTGCCACACTGGGAGAGTGTGAACTGTTAAACAATGAGACAGATTTTTTCTATGTTTGGCATTTGCTTTAGCAAAACTAATACAGTTATTATAAAGCTTGAACATAAATTTTATATTTTACAGCGGAAACTGGAAGCTGAACTTCTTCAAATAGAGGAGCGACACCAGGAAAAGAAGAGGAAATTCCTGGAAAGCACAGATTCATTTAACAATGAACTTAAAAGGGTATCAATTTAATGTCGTAACTCTACTTTTGTTACTGTGTATATTACTGTCTTCTCATTCTTCTCATTCTTTTGTCCAATATAGTGTTTTTATTTAATGTGCTTCACTTTGAAATAGGGTTAACTTTGCTGTAACCAGTAAGATCTTGGATTTATAAAATTACTCCCATTTTTTTCTGGCAAAAAATATCACACATATCCACACACGTACTAGGCCTGTAGACTCTAGCCTCCAGTGATTTAATTTAAACTCCCATGCAGTCATGAATTGTCATTTTAGTGAGTTTTACTCATCAGTTGTCTTCATTAGGTGTAATTCACAATTTACACTTGGTATCCAAACAAGTAAATGTAGTGATTGGTAATCTGAAATATAAAACAGAAGCCCTAGTACATAGTCTACTATAATTTTCGGGATTAGATCCCTAGCTACTGTAATAGTTGATGTTAGTACATGGCTGCTGAAGCCATTAACAACTTTCTTTTTTCTGTCAGGCTGATAGTTATATAGACAAGAGCTTCTGGGAAGACCCAGAACCACATTTTCCCCCCCATATAAATGTATGTCGTTTATAAGCATGAAAACTCACTTTTGAAACAGTTTCTCTGGTTCAGAGATTGTAAGAACATCACTAAGGATTTTTTTTTCTGACTACAGCTGTGCGGTTTGAAGGTAGAAGTGGACATGGAGAAAATCGCAGCTGAAATCGCACAGGCTGAGGAGCAGGCCCGCAAAAGGCAGGAGGAAAGGGAGAAGGAGGCGGCCGAGCAGGCTGACCGCAGTCAGAGCAGTATGGCCCCTGAGGAAGAGCAGGGAGCTAATAAAGCCGAAGACAAGAAGGAAGACGAGGGCATTCCAGTGGAGACAGGTAACCTACCAGCTGACCCCACGGGAGGCCAAGGGTTTTTACTGTCTCTCTCTCTGTCTGTCTGTCTGTCTTTTTCATTGTGCTTTGGGTGCAAATTTACAAAGCAAATTTGTTTACATTCAACAGTTCGTGCACACTTAATTGCATCACACCCTGATTACCATCCCCAACCATAAAAAACTCTCCTCCCCTCCCCTCCCTGTGAATACCCCTCTCTGTGCCCTTCTTCACTACACATTTCTGTCTGTCCAGCTTTCCTTTCACTGCTTATCAAGTTACTGTATTAGCCTTGCCTCTTGAGTTACTTACTACGTGGCCTACATAGGTTGTTTTTTGTTTTTTTTTTTTCCCAAAATCTTACTCTTTCTGTAATAGATTCACTTAAAATGTTGATGTCGGTACAAAATAGCAGGGATGTATTGTCTTTGATCTTGCCATTTAAAGTCTTGGTTTTTTTGCCCACATTGGTTCATGTCATTTTCTGCCTTCAGAATTTAAAAGTATAGTAGATAAGGATTACCAGCTCTGGAGTCAGGCATGAGTCTGATACTGCTTCACTACTTGCTAGCACAAAGACATTGGATAAATTATTCAGTCTCTGTCTCCTCATTTATAAAGTATTCTAGTACCTACCTCCAAGAGTAACATATTACAAAGAGTACAAGAAAATGTATATAAAACATCCACCACTGGGTTTGACCTAGTGCAATACTTGATATTTTAACCTAATTGCTAATGTTACTTAAACAAGATCTGGTCATTGCTCTTAACACTGATCATCTTTGATGTCCAAGGTTTGGCAAAGTGAAATTTGTTAGGCCAAATCCTGCCCACCTGTTCTTTTTAAGTAAAGTTTTATTGGAACACAGCCACACCTATTTTTGTACTATTTTCTATGGCTGCTTTAGGCCTATCACAGTGTAGTTGAGTAGTTGGAACAGAGACTGTGACATACAAAAAGCCTAAAATATTTATTATCTAGCCCTTTCTGGAAAAACTTCCCTACCTGTCCTAGAAAATTCTTAATTCCAGGTATAATGATTTTTCTGATTGAAAGCATCTCTCAAAGCAAAAAAATAACAGGTAAAACCTATACAGAGAATTAATTAAATCAATTTTGCTTGAGATTTTGAGGTCACCTTAACTTCTGACAGTATTTTGACTCTGCCCAGTGAACTAAGTAAACAGGACAAAGTAGTCATCAAAAACATAGCCAAGGGCTTCCTGGACCATGATTATAACACATGGAAGAAACAGCAGTCATGCTGTATACTCAGAGGACCACCCCAGGTTTGATATCTGGAAAACATTGGATGGAATGTAGATATCTTTACCAGGTGTTTCTACAAAATTTAATTCAGCAGATTAACATTTCAGATAGTCAAATTTTTTAAGTTTCATTATCAGAGTCTCTTTCTGTTTTGTATGAACATGTTTTTTGTCTTAACAAATTTGGATCCTGGGCACATTTTTGTGGTTAAAGCAAGTTTGAGAATTAGGGTTATGGGTCTTTGCTCATTTTGCAACTAGACAAAACACTCAGTCCTTCACCTCTGTTTTGTTGTCTTTGTATGCAACATGGCTTATTTTTAAGTCCTATATGTCTGTAGTGAAAGGTGCTCAAATTTTGATCCTTCTAGAAAGGAAAATTGTGACTGTTAGAGCAAGAACCTCATGCTGTTAATTTCTTAAGGGAAACAGCCCAGCATGATATTTAACTGAATATGTAAAATACCCACCTTATATTATTTCTATACCTGCTTTCTTACTCATTTAAGAGTTATAGTATAGCACTGTCCAATAGAAATAAAATGCAAGTTACATGAGTAATTCTTACTTTTCTAGTAGTAACATTTATTAAAAAGAGCTCTGGTAGCATAGTGCCTAAGGCACTTGACTGCTAACCAGAAGGCTGGCAGTTCAAACCCACCAGCCACTCCTCGGAAGGAAAGTTGGGCAATCTACTTCTGTCGTGATACAGCCTCAGAAACCCAAGGAGGGGTCACTCTGAGTCGGGGCTGAGTCGATGGCACATGATAACAACAACAACATTTATTAAAAAGTAAAGTGAAACAAGCACAGTTAATTTTAATAGTATATTTTCTCTAACACAATATATATAAAATTATATCATTTCAACATGTAATAAATATTTAGTAAATTAGTTAAATAATTTACATTCTTTTTTTAATATTGCATCTTCAAAATTCAGTGTGTATTTTAAACTTATAGCACATCTCAATTCAGAATCTAAATTTTCTACAGAAATATTTGATGTGTATCTAGATTTCATAAAATTGACAGTTTAAAAAGTAGATTTACATACCCCAAATTATTCCAAGCACACCTGGAAGTTCCTCCTCACACTAGCCGAGGTCCAGGTGCTCAGTACTCACACGTGGCTAGTGCCTATGGGACAGCACAGCTCTAGACTGCCAGCATAATTGGAAGAGTACATTTTTGTCTTTGGAACTGACAGTGACAAATGTATGATTCCAGAGGAGACTCACCTTGAAGAAACAACGGAGAGCCAGCAGAATGGTGACGAAGGCACGTCGACTCCTGAGGATAAGGAGAGTGGGCAGGAGGGGGTTGACAGTATGGCAGAGGAAGGAACCAGTGACAGTAACACTGGCTCAGAGAGCAACAGTGCGACAGTGGAGGAGGCACCGACAGACCCCACACCTGAGGACGAGAAAAAGGAATAAGTGTTGCCTTGTTTTATGTGTTCTAAATACTTTTTTTAAATGAAATAATGGTTTTTTGAGTTTTAATGGTGTTATGTGGTTTTTGTATTAATTTTTTTCTTGTCCATATCACACCACCAAAGGCTTTTAGACCATTTGGCATCAGGGGCCTAGTGGTACAGTCACCCTTCAGAGGTTGTGAAGATGGCTCTTTTCTTTGGATCTTGTTTCTAGCCCTCAACTGCTGAAAACTTAAGAATTTAGATTGAGAAAGCGTCCACCTCTTTTAGAGAATTATCCTTTGATGCTGCAGAATCTACTCTTACAAATGCCTTCTTACAGCTCACTTGGGTGCTTACCAAAGCCATAGCTTTAAACCTTCCAAGTCCCCATCAACATTTTCCTTCAGAGTCCCCTCTGCAGAGTTTACTTCTGCAAAGAGTAGCTTCTTGAAAACATAATCTTGTGTGAGTGTATATATTTACTCACCTTTTTAAAACTTTTAATCACAGTCTCAGATACCAAGAGTCATGTTAGGGAGTTGATTGTAGCTTTCACCTATACTTGGATCGTATTGATCGAGAAATTTTAACTGTCTCCATGGTTAGTTACTAGTTCTGCAATAGTCATTACAGTGAACACAGCACATACACATTATGTATACTCTTTTGTTATAATTAATATTGGGTGTGTTCTGATAAATTTATCCTTACTGTACAGACAAATTACTTTTTTACCAAGTTTTCCAAAGACAGAGTAGATCACAAAGCTTAAGGAACTGAATATTCTTGTAATGGAGTAAATCACTTCACAATGATTAGCCCACTCCAGAAGGAAAACAGCTGGGAATTAAGTTCATCCGCTTAAAACTGTTTTACAGTAATCAAAACGTTCAAAACCTCAATGCTCAGGATCCCAGAGATCAGAGCTACCTTTTTGATAAACTCTTCGTAAAGTCTTGGAGACTAGAAGCAAGATAGTTTGTGACACATGCTTCACAAAAACTAGAATAGATTTTTACTGAATAGTGGTATATCTACTGGTATATGTTTCTTAAAGGTCCAAATGTAATAAAAAAAGAAAAGAAAAAAAGTCTCAGTGTTTTTAATGCACTAAATATTTGTACGCAAAACAAGCGTACGATCTTGTTCCTGGACTGTGAAGACATTAGTATGGAGTGGCCACTCAGAGCTGTTCCAAATTGCATACTTGGGGCCCCTATCTCATCTAACTACGTCTGTAACTGCTGCGGTAGAGTTCCAGTTGTATAAGCTAAGCCACTTGTGAAAATGTGTTTCCTGATAGTCATGTTGCATATGCAGGTTGGTCTTTGGCTCTAAAAATGGAAAATGTTTTTACATTTACAGTTGAGGAATATGAAGACCTCTATGACATTTAAATTGTCTTCGAAAAAACATGGCTAAATGATAATAAATGTAGACCTTGTGCTTAAGTGGAGGTAACCTGTCCATACCAGCACGACTTAATTCATAGTCAGTTGACTGCCACCTGACTGGTGGGCCTTGAGCTCACAGCACTCCGTGATTCTACTCTGCCTTCAGCTTCCTGAGAGCGGAAGCAGGGAGGAAACTTGAAGGGAGTGGACGGTCCATGACTGCCTTTTTCTAGATAAGGTGTGGAACCTCCCCTATTTTCTAGTGAGTCAGACAACTAATTTGTCAAATAGCTACATTTCTGGGGTGTGAGGAATTGAAGGACTGAGAATTTGGCCGTCTCATCCCCAACAAACTGGACAGCCTCTTTGATACATTCTCTAAGTGAAAATGGGGCAGAGATGTCAAATGATACAGATGGAAAACTGCCAGAGCAAGATGTCAGGATTCATATGGGAGTCTTAAGAGGATGATAGGGGTTCCTTTGCTAAGCTGGAGATGCACTTAGTACGTTTAGAGCAAGCCTGCCCATGTAATGCTAGGCAGATAGCGTAACAGTGGAAGAAAGTCAGATAGGGTTTGGCAGCTTTTAATTACCCTTTATCAGAGTGAAGTGTGTAGACACCACCGATGTTTGGGATATTACTTAGCTTCTTTGAGAATGTGGAATGTAGTCTTTTTTATTATATTTTTCATATCCCCATAGGCATCAGCAGGTCACGTACCTGTTTCAGCTGTAGATTGAACTACTTTATAACTCAGTGTCTATCCTGCTCCAAATAACTATGATTTTTAGTGCATTTATTTTGAGTATAAATGCATAAGGCTTGAAGGAGCTCTGGTGATATAGTGGTTAAGGTATTTGCTGCTAATCAAAAGGTCAGTGGTTCAAACCCATCAGCTGCTCTGTGGAAGACAGATGAGGCAGTCTGCTTCCATAAAGAAACCCAAGGGGGGTTGCTGCGAGTCAGAACTGACTCCAAGGCAGTGAGTTTTTCTTTTTGCATAAGGCTCGAGGACTTGCATTTTACTAAATTTTTAGCAACCACTGGGAGAGAAGGGAGTTCCCTGTAGTCCCCTCATTTCCTCACAGGAATTTCACATTTCATATATTCCATCCCAGCCTGTCAACCAAACCAAAAAAAAAAAAAACTCACTGCGGTCGAGTCGGATCCAACTCACTCAGAGTTTCTGAGGCAGTATCACTATGGAAGTAGATTGCCCAATCTTCCTTCCATAGGAGTAGCTGGTGGGTTTGAACCGCCAGCCATCTGGTTAGCAGTCAGATGCCTTAGGCACTACATCACCAGAGTTCCTAGCCTGTTAACAGCATGTATTTTTTTAAGTGGCTCTCCTAGGGTACAAGAGAAGTTAATAGGAGCTATCTGTCTTCCCCCCACCCTACCGCCTGCCCCCCATCATCTCATTTTAATAGGATATTGTGAGTGTCCCATGGAAAAGATACAATACTTTGATTCACTCTATTTGAAAAGAGAATCTGAGGTAATGTACATCAACCCTCTTAGTGTTTTTAACTAAATCTCTCCAGATTTTTTGTTTTGATCCTTCACATTTAGATACTAGTCTTGGGTATGAGACAGTTGGTGCTGACAGTGTGAAACTCCCATTTGCCCGCAGTTAAAGGTTTGGTTTCCCATGTGAACAGGCAATGAAGCCCGGATTATACTTTGTTTAATCCTTGTTTCAAAAAGGGTTCCCCTCTACCCCCAAGCACTACTACACATAATCTCCCCACCTGGTTTTAGCAAGCGCAGGAGTTTTATCTAGCTGTTTTTTCACTGCTGGGCAAACCTGACTGGAACAGCAACAATTGACTTAATTATTTGCACATTACAGGGTTTAATGGCTTTGCAAATGAAAACTCCACTGTGCTATATAACAAGCTAAAAGGAACTTGGAACCTTTTTAGAAGAAATCCTGCTGACGGATCTTTGGCTTCACTATGATAATGATGCTTTGATCAGTATGGTAAAGAAAATACTGAGTTTAGTAGAAAACAGTGTCTCAACGTATTAGTAATTACAAAACGGTCTTAATATTAAGCTGAAAGATAAGAAATCACCCATGTAGGTTTTTCTCTACAAAATGTCACTTTTACTTTATTCACCTAATAATCCTGCTGCAGTTACACTCCAAGTAGAAACTCAGTGGCACCTTTCTGAGTGTGAAGTGATGCAGCTCTCCGATTTACCAGATGTACCCATACATCTCTAGTGATGACAGCATATTGTTAAACCATGATTAAAATGCAAAGCCAAGGCTATCAAATACTTAACAGCCTAATTTTTAAAATATACTATGGTTAGGAGCTCTGGTGGCATAGTGCCTAAGGCACTTGAGTACTAACCAGAAGGCTGGCAGTTCAACCCACCAGCCACTGCTTGGAAGGAAGGTTGGGCAATCTACTTCCATAGTGATACTGCCTCGGAAACCTAAGGAAGGGTCGCTGTGAGTCAGATCCAACTCGATGGCAGTGAGGTTTTTTGTTTTTTTTTTTAAAAAAGCAAATACTTAATTGGCTTATGTTCACATGTTTTCTTAATCATCACCAAAAATTAAGGTTTCTTTTAAGTTTTTTGCACGTATTCAGGAGTCAAAAGTTATATATAACAGTATATATGAGGAGGAGAAATGACCAATGAATGGCTTTATATAAAACTGAGAATAACTGCAGGTAGTGACATCTCTTCCAGACTAGTTGGACTGAGTTAGCTCAACACCCTTCAGCATGTGGTATATTTTGCTGTTAAGCCATTACACCAGTTTATTAGACCAGGATCACTTTTCTTTGCAATGAATTGCCATTAAATCTATTTATTTCCCTAAATAGCAGGTGATAGCACCATCAGTTGTCTTATACCACTAGAAATCCAAAAATCCAGCGTCACCAGAAATCCAAAACCTTTTTAACCAATTCTCAGGTGCCTAAAGTTTGATACGCTCTGAAAATGAATCATTGGAAGGGCAGGCACGGCCACCTCAGACTCCTTGACTTTCTGAAGCAGAAGGACCTTAAAGGTCGGCCGCCTCAAGCACACACCCAGCCCTTGGGGAGAGTAAGTTCCTTCTCTGTGCGCCTCAGAGTCATCGTGACTCTACTTAAATAAAGACCTCTGGTCTTGGGGAGCCTGTCGTCTCTTAACTCATTCCTTCTTTGACTATTTGAAATATTTCCTCTCATTAAGCTAAGATACCCATCTCAACCCCCGGTCCTACTTGTACACCTTGAAACCAATAGAATAAATGTCATCCTCTTCCACATGAAAGACCTTCATGTATTTCAAGACTAGTGCCCCTTGAGAACTTTCTCACAAGACACACTTTCCATTCATATCTTCTTATTGTCTCTCTTCTAAAAATACAGACATCCATCCACCTGTGGTACAATGAGCTGAGGGTAGAAAAGGACTATTCCTTTTCAACTTGTGCAATGTAATCCACTAGAAAGCATTGTGTTCTCCACCACCATAAAATTGTAGTTCCTCCCTGATATGCTTGCATGCAAACAAGGAACACCATTGCTAGACTGGGAAATGACTTGTCTGAAAGAAGGTGACTCTTCTGTGATGAGCTCAGGATTCTGCCCAGCACTAAACTGCTGTAACTATGCCATAGAGTCTAACACCATGAAATGCGTGTTGATCAACATTTTCATATGCAGTAAAGCGGGGAGTGAGCAGTTCAATTTCGCTAGCGTAGCACTTCCCGAAGCTCAGTCATTTGCATACCACCATCACAATCTCTTTGCCATTTCTGGGTACCACCTGAACTATTATTTCTTAACTTTCTTTGAATCAACTTACTTCTTTCACTTGAATAATTTATTTTAAAAGGAAGCTTTACATCAGCATAAATGCAAAACCAATGTCTTTTGTCCAAAAAGTATAGTCTTAAATGTCAATATTTATTTTAGTAGTTATGTTTATACCTAAATGCATGCTACTTTTAAGAGCATTACTTACAAGGTCTGCATACCACCCAACATCATCTCATGGACCCCATGTAGTCATAGTGGGAAAGAATCACTAACAAACATTAGTATGTTCCTCACTACCTCGAGTCTCAGAAACTTGTCTTCTGTCTTAGGAACTATCACTGGTCAACAGCAGCTTATTTAACTCAAGGGCAAATTAGTGAAGGTTCATTGCATGATCATCTAATAGTAATAAAAGCCAACATGTGGTTGAGCACTTACTATATGCCCATGTGCTTTATATATTTTTGAGTCTTATTTTCTAGTTCTTGAAGTTAATATGAGTGCAGATCACTTTACCGATGAAATCTACCTGATCTTGAGCCTGAATTGATTAGTCAACTCCTACAAACCGTCTTTCCTGGAGAAAGATAAAATAGCCTCAGGTACTAAAATATAGTACAAAGTACTAAGTGACACACAGATTGAACATTTGTTCTATGGAGTTCATCACTGTAGATCAACAATCCAAAAGATTCAGGACAAAAGAATCCACTTGAAGACCAGTGTTCTTATACTGGGAGATACAAGTGTGGAAAAGATTCTTTTCTGAATCCTCACTTCTCTCCCTCCAGCTCTCCATACTACCAAACCAGAAGAAAAAAATAGAGGAAATACTGAAATAACTTATAAAGTTTGCAGTGATACAATACTATTGATAAAGAACTTCGTGCCCTATGGGCTGTGTTGTTTTTGAGTTTTACCCCTGTTGTGATTTCCAGTCAATCTGAGAAGTGGGGATCCCTTCAAAAGGCCTTCCTTGTTGAGCCTCAGAAAATTTCAGTAAGTACCAACATCAAATGGATGTTATGCATAGTTTCACTCTCTGAATCTTACCCAACCTTCCTGGGTACACTTGGATGGGTGGTCTTCTCAAAAATATCCTCCCCATATCCTGAGGCATTAGCTTTCAAATACCTCCTCACAAGCATGGAATGCCAGTCACAATCTAAGTGAATAGTTGTCAAATTTTGATGGGCATCAGAGTTCCCCAGGTAGCCTGCCTGGGCCCTACCCATGCCAACTGAATCTACCAGAGTGGAGACTAAGAATCTGCGTTTTCTGAAGCACATCGAGGTTTTGAAAACTAATGGTTTGGTTTAATCCCCTCATTTACAAAAGAGGAAAGTGAGGCCCAATGAAGAGAAATGAGTGACTAATCCATCTAAGGTCCAACTGTCTTCTGCTAGGGAAAGGCAGATACCTGGTATATTGAAAAACCTCTTCCAGGCTAGTGGGACTGAATTAGCTTGACACCCTTAAGCTTGTGGTATATTTTGCTGTTAACCCATTCCACCAGTTTATTAGACTAGGATCACTTTTCTTTGAAATGAATCACCATTAAATCTATTTCTTTCCCTAAATAGCAGGTGATAGCACCATTAGTTGTCTTGTTGTTGTTGTTGTTGTTATGTGCCATCGAGTCGGCTCCGACTCATAGCGACCCCTCCTTGGGTTCCCGAGGCAGTATCACTACGGAAGTAGATTGCCCAACCTTCCTTCCAAGCAGTGGCTGGTGGGTTTGAACTGCCAGCCTTCTGGTTAGCAGTCAAGTGCCTTAGGCACTATGCTACCAGAGCATAAGTTGTCTTATACTGCTAGAAATCCAAAAATCCAGCATCACCAGAAATCCAAAACCACTTTAACCAATACTAAGGAGCCTAATGTTTGATATGCTCTCCAAAAAAAAAGACAGTAAAATCCAACTCGTAAAAGACTACGTCAGTCATGTGAAGAGAGGAAGTGAAGAGAGGAAGTGAAGAGTACTGCTTAAGAACACAGGCTTTATTGCAGTTAGATCTGGATTGAAGTCTAGTTTTGGCATCTGCACCAAACCCACCAAACCCACTGCCATCGAGAGGATTCCAACTCATAGTGGCCCTATAGAACAGAGTAGAATTGCCCCCATAGGATGTCTATGGCTGTAACTCTATGGAAGCAGACTGTCTCATCTTTCTCCCACGGCGTGACTGGTGGGTTCGAACTACTGACATTTTTGGTTCACAGTCAAATGCTTTAACCACTGTGCCACCAGGGCGCCTTCTCATCTGCACAGTGGGGATAAGATTATTGAAGTAGCAACCTCCCAGGGAGGTTGGAAAAAGAAAATGAGATTGTGTGAAAAACACTTTGCCCAGTGCCTGGTACATGGTAATGCACCCAGGAAACATCAGCTGCTGTTCTCGTTGCTGGTGATGATCGTGATCCTGGGTCCCAGGAGATTATCTCAGGAAACTTGGGAAGCATCCAGTCTCACTCAATGTGAAATGAAGATACCGAAACACAACCAAAGAAAGCCATAACTATCAACCGCTGTATAATTTGAGCTGTAGCAATACTAGATTAGGCGGTCAGTTTGGAGTTTAAAAAAACAAAAAGGAGCCACTCAATCCTTCAGCAAGTTGTTGTTGAATCCCTACTAGGTGCCCACATTAGCTCGGTTAATCTTTACAACAACCTCATGAAGTAATACTGTGAATATCATCCCCTGTTTTAAAGATGGGGACACTCAGGTGCAGAAAGGTTAAGTAATTTGTTCAAGATCACACAGTTCATCTATGGTGGAGATAGGAGTCCAGCCCAGGTCTGCCTGACTCCAGTGTTCTGGGTGACATCTCCACCTGTAAGACTTAAAACTCAAACTACTTGGCAACCAGCCATTCCCTTTGCTGCAAGTGCCAAAACCTTTTTTCTATTTCTCTCAGTTCTTAATTATTTTTAAAAGGGTGGAGAACTTAGATGCAAATGACTACTCTTCACAGAACAGTGGTCAAGTCTGGTATCCTTAAAAATCATTTTCCAGAAATTTCTTCAGATGCAAACATCCACGCTCATGGCATTCCAAGTACCAAATAGCAGCTTTGTGTTTTTACATCATTTTGTTGGTGTTTCCAGCCAGGTCCTCCTTAAAAAATAGCCCTCACAGCATATCTATCAATTGCAATTATTGCCCAAAGTATGCCGCTTAACAGCAAAGGATGAGCAGATGAATGAATTGGTCAAGTACAGTCATGATAGCATCTGTTCTAAACTCTTTACAACCCAGTTGAACATATCAATAGCAACACACCAAAGCATGGGGCTAATGGGTGAGAAGTACCAGGACACCTGTGTTTATCAGAATATTCTGCTGACTTGCTGTTGGCTACAACCAGGCTAATATTCAAAGTCAGTTTTTGGTGGGTCTCCTCTCTTAGTAGAATTGTTGTAGCAAGATTATTTGTTCATTATTGACACCCACTTTGAAGGTAAATTTTGTTTTCTCACTCAATTCTCTAAGTAGGTAGGTCTATAAACCAGGAGAGTGTGGATAATTGATGGACACACAGGAAAACAGCAAGCCACTTTCTTCTACTGGTGTCTAAGTTGCTCCAGGTCACTGAAACTCAAGTGTCCTGGTATCTGGGGAGTAGAAATAGAACGTAGTAGCCTAGTAGCCTGAAATGAACCACAAACTGAGAGGGCTTCTAGCAGCAAGCTTGTCACCCTCTTCTCCAACAGGTGTCAGTTCCCTGACATGGGCTTTCCCTGTGGGAAGGCTGCGAGGAGATTTGTCTTCTAAAGCACTCTGGCTAAGACAGGATCCCAGGTCTGATGTTCTCTGTGTTAATGCTTCCACCTGGGAGAATGGTGCACAAGACACCGCTGTCTCCTAAGTTTGCCTCCAGCGCCCTCTAGAGGAACTCATGAAGAACTAAAACCAAAAACCAAACTCACTGACATCCAGTGGATTCTGACTTACAGTGACTCCCTTTGGGTTTCCCAGGCAGTAAATCTTTACTGAAGTACATTGCCCAGTCTTCCTTCCACAGAGTGGCTGGTGGGTTTGAACTGCCAACCTTCTGGTTAGTAGTTATATGCCTTAGGCACCACACCACCAGAGCTCCATGAAGAACTAGGCACAGAACACTAAAAAAAATTCCTGATCCCATTTGCCTGGGACTAAAGAGGGACTTTCAGTGCTAAAACTCGAAAAGTCCCAGGCAAATTGAGACAACTTGGTCACCTCATCAAATAACCAGTCACCAATTGCCGTTGAGTCAATCTTGAGTCCTGTGCGTCAGAGCAGAACGGTGCTCATGGGGTTTTCAATGGTTGATTTTCCACAAGCAGACCACTAGCTAGGTCTTTTGAGGCACCTCTGGGTAAATCCAAACTCCCAACCATTCAGTTAGCAGGTGAGCATACTAACCTGTGCATCACCTACAGACTTCTTATCATTAAAAAAAAAAAAAAAAAAACCCACTGCCATTGAATGGATTCTGACTCCATTGGGTTTCCAAGGCTGTAAATCTTGCTCCCTTCAAGCAGCTGGTGGGTTTGAACTGCCAACCTTCCAGTTAACAGCCAAATGCCTTACCTACTATACCACCAGAGCTCCTTATTATATAAAAGGGGGTCTAAAGTTGATGTTAAGGGTGAGATGGGCATCCTGCACTAGTAAACTTCTGTCACTTTATGGTTGAAGTCAATGGCACAGACCAGGCTCTTAAGGGGTTGTCTAGAAGGGAGAAGTAAGCTGTTGAAGGAAAAGGCCCTGGAAGCAGAGTAATATGTCTGATTCTGCACCCCAGGCTGGGGAAAGAGTAGGGCTTGTGACTTTCATGTTTCTTTGTGCACCGTGAATCATTCTTTCGGTTTTCAGTCACTTTACAAACTACCTGTTATATGCCAAGAGCCACTCCAGCTCAGTAATACAAAAACCAGTACGACATGGTCCCTGCCTTTACTCCGACAGAAGAGATGTCTATTCAAACAGTTATAGCCCAGTGATAAGTGTCCTGCAATTAAAAACTTTGCAAAAATGTGCCCTGAAAATGCCCTTACCTCACTGAAGAGTGGTTGTTGTTTTTGGGTGTCATCAAGTTGATTGTGACTCATAGCGATGCTACGTTTGTTGGTGTTATTGTCAGGTGCTGTCGATCAGCTCCGACTCATAGTGACTCTGTATGTAACAGAATAAAACACTGCCTGGTCATGCACCATCCTCACATGAGCAAAGCAGGAACAGTTTGGCAGGGACCAGCCCCAGGGCCTGCCTGAGAAGTCGGATATGAGGGACTGGCATTATTTTAACCCTTCTCTGAACTTGGGCCACCTTCTCTGCCTACACTCAGGGATTGATGAAAACCCAAAAACATTGCTGTTGAGAAGATTCCAACTCATAGTGACCCTATAGGACAGAGTAGAGTTTCCCCATAGGGTTTCCAAGGCTGGTGGCATAGAGGTTAGGAGCTTTGCTGCTAAGTAAAGGTCAGTGGTTCAAACCCACCAGTGGCTCTATAGGAGAAAGATGTGGCAGTCTATTTCCCTAAGGACTTACAGCCTTGGCAACTCTGCGGGGGAGATCTACTCTCTGTCCTGTAGGGTTGCTATAGGACATTAAGTAGAAATCTACTTAATGGCAGTAGGCTTGGCTTTATTAGTTTTGTTTTTGTTTTTTAATCTTTATAGAAGCAGACAGCCACATTTTTCTCCCATAGAGCGGCTGATGGGTTCAAACTGCCTACCTTTCCGTTAGCAGCTTTTTACCACTTTAATCACTGTACCACCAGAAAAGACAAGTGCCTTGGTTAGAAGCAGGGGAGAAGAAGCAATGAAATGCCCAGCCACAGGAACTTGGTTAAATCAATTATGATACTGAAAGTATTTTGAGCATCAGCCGTGGTGAGAAAGACTACGTAGGAACATGGGGCAATGTGTATGCCATTGGATTAGGTTTTTCAAATGTAGGTTGGGATTGTGCCCAAGCACAACTCTATATACATCTGGACAAAACTAAGGGAAAACACAACAACTGGATGCTAAGATCATGTGAGATCTTTTAATTCTAAAGAAAAAAACAGGACTGCTGTCAATTAGACCAGTGAGCAAGAAGATGGTTCGGGACCTTGCAATGTTTTGTGGTTTTATGCACATAAGGTCATAAGGTCACCATGTGTTGGAGTTTACTTGACAACAAACAACAATAAATTAGACCTTCTGTTACAAAAGGGACTGGCGGTTCAAACCCACCAGCCACTCCTCGGAAGGAAGGTTGGGCAATCCTACTTCGGTAGTGATACTGCCTCGGAAACCCGTCGCTATGAGTCGGGGCCGACTCCACGGCACACAACAACAACAACAACAAAGTTACTCAGGAAGAGAAGGGGGAAATGTAGTGCCTAAGGTATTGATTGGGAGCTCTGGTAGCATAGTGCCTAAGGCACTTGACTGCTAACCAGAAGGCTGGCAGTTCAAACCCACTAGTAGCATAGTGGCTAAAGCACTTGACTGCTAACCAGAAGGCTGGTGGTTCAAACCCACCAGCCACTCCTCGGAAGGAAGATGGGGCAATCCACTTCCCTAGTGATACTGCCTCGGAAACCCAAGGAGGGGTCGCTATGAGTCGGGTCTGACTCGACCGCACATAACAACAACAGCCACTCCTTAGAAGGAAGGTTGGGCAATCTACTTCCATAGTGATACCGCCTCAGAAACCCATGGAGTGGTCGCTATGAGCCCGACAGCACATAACAACAACAACAACAAAGCATTGACTGCTAACCAGAAGGTCAGCAGTTCAAACCCATAAGCCACTCCACTGAAGGAAGATGAGGCAATCTACTTCTATAAAGATTTACCACCTTGGAAACACAATGGGGTAACTGTCAGTCGCAATTGACTCAATGATAGTGGGTTGTTGTTGTTTTTTCTCCAACTCACAGAACTTAATTCTTTTCTCCATCTTCCCACATTACTGGTGCCAGAGGTGGAGTCGGAACACCCAGATCAGAAGCTAATCCACCACCCAAAGAGGACCGGATTAGCTGCTCTGCCTTCGGGCAGGTGAGGAAACGTAATAAGAGGTTGATATCTTTCCAAGAGATGATCTTTGTAGGATAACAAATCAAGGCTGCCACCAAAGTGAAGAGATGGACACTGATTGAACAGGGGCGGCTTCTCACAGCACCTGCCCGGGGTGTGTGGATGACTAAGGAGGGGCAGGTTGCCAGCTGCCAAGGGCTCTGGGGTTCAGAGGTGAGTCCAGTGCCAAAGGGAGGAGGCCACACCAGCGCTGCTCCCTTCAGAGGGCACTTCCCTCATAGCCCTTCATACCACAGGTTGAACTGCCCCCTTCCTGGTACTGCAGAGAAAGCTTGAGATTGTTTAGGGAAGTTTAAAAAACAACAGGGTGCTTCCTGCTCATCCAGTTTCTAAATTCCAGGGACGCCAATGAAGCCCCAGCTCATTAAGTTCTCCACCCATCTCAGGGCCCATCCCAGGACCCAAGGCTTCTTCCTGGGGAAGGTTGGGCCTTGATGGAGTAAAAGGAAGTAGGTATTAGCTTGCTGGTAATTTGAATTGTTGAATCAGCTCTGAACCTGAGCTTTATCCATTTGGAAACATAGTTCTGGGGTCATAGGTGGCCACTCTGATGTTGTCCAGTCCCATTGTTCCTTGTCAGCCACCTCACTCTCTGTACCCTAGAAAGACAGAAGGATCTGGAATATATTGGTGGAAGCTCTCTGGGTTCACTCTAAAAACCAATGTTCTCCCAAACCTGTAGGTGAAGCAAATTCTTACCATGACAGGGCCCTGTTTGCAAAGATGTTTGCTCCTCCTGTCCCCAGACCAGCAAATAGGATGGATGCCCCTTGAGCCCATGATCTTGACCCTGACTGGAGATTTCAGCTCTTCTGGGTCCCTGGGGAGATTTTGCTATAGATTCTCCTTCCCAACCTCTTCCTCAGAAGCACACAAACAAACAGCCTCTTGCCAAGGAATGATTGTAGACAGAGGCCTAGGAGACAGTGATGGATCTTGCCCTCATAGTCATAACACTTACTGATAGCTGAATAGAGAGCCAGGGGGTGAGGCAAACTCAGAGATGAGGGAGACATAGGTCCAGCCCCAAGGAGTTAGAATGTTGGAGAAAGAAAAGAGGTACACATTAAAAACTGTCAGACAGTTGTGTGCCCGCATGGTCCCATGAGCTCAGAAGCAGAGGAGGGAGAAATAATTACATGAGGAGACCAGGGAAGGTGGCTTCCGAGTGAGACACCTGAACTAGCCCTTGAAAGTGCAGTGGAAGATGGAGTGGAGGGCCTCACCTGAGGGAAGGATGGCTGTGGGGGAAAGCACAGAGAAGGAGAGAAGCAGAGATGAGCTGGGAAGGTGGGTGGAGCTGGTTTGGAGGACCCCACCCCCAAGGATCTAGTTCCCAACCCAGATTGAAACCTAGATCCAACTCAGTCCTCTTGCCTTGGAGGCAAAGGGAGAGTTCCTGGCATGTGTGTGGCAGAAACAGGTTCTGTGTACAGTCCTATTGCACCCTCGTTCTGTTTCGGCTCATTTTTCAGTCCCACTGGGATACCAAATGGCCCTGCATTTGATATCTGTCAAACCCAGTGGGAAATGGCCAGTATTTGCCCAGGGATAAAGCTCAGAAAGCTGGAATGGATAGGAAAGAAGGACACAAGGAAATGATAACCACAGAGAGGAGGTGGGAAGAGTGGTATTACATTGTGAGGATTGTAATCAATGTCAGGAAACAAAATGTGTATGAATTGTTGAATGGAAAATCAATTTGCTCTGTAAACTTTCACCCAGATCACAATCAAAAGTGAAAAAGAAAAGAAAAGAAAAAAAAAAAAAAAACAGTGGGAAATCACAGTAGCATCTTTCCCTCCTAGCAACCCTGATCCCCAGCTTCTCCTGTGGTCCCAGTTCCCAACCCTCAACCAAGACCAAACTCACAGAAGGCAAGAGAGGGCCACCATGCTATGCCCTCCTCAACCGGTCTCCTGTCTGTCTTCTATGTTCCAGCCCCTTCTTCCCAGTTCAATCAAGGCCCACTGTGGAGAATTTTCCAAAGGGCAATGGGATAGTGATCTGGATTTCCTGGGTCCATCCTGATTTTAGACTTGGATCCCTGGGTGGCACGAATAGTGAAGCACTTGACTATCAGCCGAAGAGTTGGTTCAAACCTACCCAGAGGCTCTTCAAAAGACAGCCCTGGAGATTGGCTTCTGAAAGGTCACAGCCTTGAAAATCCCAAGGAGGCAATTCTGCTCTGTACACACGGGGTCACCGTGTGCTGGAATTGACTTGACAGCAACTAACAACAACACACCATTGTCCTGGTCCCTCGAGCCCTCACAATTGGATTTATGGTTTTCGGTGCAGAGCCTGAGCAGGGGACATTGAGCTAGGAGACTCTGCCTGAGACTTGGCCTCAGGACTCCAACACGGAACTGTGAGGCTGCCTCAGTCCCCTTTAGCATCCTCTTCCCTCCCCATCACCACTCCATTCCTCCCTTGGATTGTGTTTGTGTCCATGACTATCTGCACCAGAAGACTGCATTCTCTTAGACAATAAAGGCCTCATCCCACTTGACTCCATATGCTCCCCACCTTCCTACAGCCTGTGCATCTATTGAGTTGTCCATGATGTCCGGTAACAATAAGAAGAAAGGTTGGAGACACATCTTCTGGACGCTGGGGAAGATACTCTGTCTTGGCAGCTAATATTGTAATCGGGAGCTCCCAAAGGCATTGATTGGGCTTTGGGGCGGGGACTATCTAGCAGCCAGGAGAGTCCTGGTGTCTGGAAAAGATCAGCAAGTGCCTTCCATGGCCCAAGGGCTCCACCCAGAGGACAGTCAGTTCAGATCCCTGTCCACACAGACTTTCTCCACCAGGCGTGGAAGAGCTTCCACCTGACTTTCCTGAGGAAGCTCAAAGAAGCCTCTATCACCTTTACAGAATGTCTCAATGAATAGCCAGCCCCTAGCCCTGGGAGTGCACCTGTCTTGGAATGAGGCCAAAATTGGAACAGCTCAGAATTCTGCCTCCCAGCTGGGGGAGCTCTGAGAACAAACCAAGGCCACCCATGGATGGGAACAAACTAGACAAAAGTACAAGATGTCATTCAAACTCGAGGGGGTTTTTGGTTGTCGTCTGTAGAGTAAGAAGTGTTGTAAGAAAATTCTCCCCTCCTGTTTTCACTTCCTCTTCTCTCTTTTCACCCTGGGAAGGGAAAATCCTTCAAAGATTAAACACTGACATGTAAAAGTGCCAAAACACCATTTTTTCCAGTTGTATTTTAACAGTGCCTCCTGGTAGCAGCTGTATGACAGGGTTCTGATGTTCCCAGCTCAAGCTTGAAAGAAATAACTGAATAAGAATGAATGGAATGGATTCACTTGAAAAGGGATCAAAATTGGAGATCTTAGAGTGGGAAACAAAAGGGTGGAACAAAATTCAAAACCATAAAAAAGACCGGGATTACTGGTTGGATAGAGACTGGTGAAACCCCTGAGACTATGGCCCCAGGTCACCCTGAAGTAGACTCACTCCTGTGGGTTAGCTCTCAGCCAAACAATAGACAGGCATATGAGCTGAACTACACCGGGGAGATGCACTCTTTAGAACAGTCAACCATGGGAAGTTAGAAGGGCAGCATCTGCACAGGGAGAAAGTGAGGTAAAAAGAATGTAGGGAAGGAGTAACACCAAGGAGGAAGAGAACTGATAAACTGTGGGGATTGTAATCGGTGTGGTGAAACAAAATGTGTATGAATGGTGGAGTGTAAAATGAATCTGCTTTGTAAAATTGCACCCAAATCACAATAAAATAAAATAAAATAAATGAATTGTGCACTCAGACCCAAACCCACTACTTTGGAGTCAATTCCAATTCATGATTATCCCATGTGTTAAACCGTAGGGTTTTCTTGCTACAATCTTTACAGAAGCAGATGACCAGCCTTTCTTCCACAGTGCCACTGGATGGGCTTGAACCACTGACCTTTAGTACAGTTGGAAGGCCCTCTAGCACAATGTGCCACCATATTGTCCTGTCTAATGGTCTTCAGCCTATGCTCAGATGCCTACAAGTAAAGAACATTGGTTTAGTTATCTAAAAAAAATGAAAAGAAAAGAAAAGAAATATTACAGGTGGGTGGCTTTAACAAACAGAAACTTATTTTTTCACAGTTTAGGAGGCTAGAAGTCTAAGTTCAGAGTATGAGCTCTAGGGGAAGTCTTTCCTTCTCTGTTGACTTTGGGGGAAGGTCCTTGTCTCCTTTCAAGATCTGTGAGCCCAGCATCCTGTGGAAATCTCCATGTGTCTTGGCATCAATCTTCCCCTAGGTCTGAGAGGTTCTGAGGGCCCCTGCACTGAAGTCCAAGGGACAAGCTCTACTTCTGGCTCTTCCTTCTTGGTTACACTGATGTGTCTCTATCTCTGCTCACTTTTTTAATCTCTTTTATATCTCAAAAGAGATTGTCTCAAGATACAATCTAATCCTGTAGATTGTATCCTGCTTCATTAAAATCATAGAGGTTAGGATTTATAACAAGTAACATAATTATTTCTGATCACAAAATGGAGGATAATTACATAATACTGAGTGAGTATCATTGACACACATTTTTGGGAGACACGATTCAATCCATAAGAGGCATGTACTACCATATTCAGGCAGCCCTGCTGAAGATACGTATCTGTGTCATGCTAAATCTCATGAGCCACCACCCATTGGTCCTTGATGGGGGCCATGGCAGGATTTCAGTGGTACAGAGAGCCCAGAAATGCCCTGATCCTGCCCAGTTTGCTCTTCTTCCTACAACAAATTCTCACAAAAGCAGACACAAGGAACAGCAGCTAAATGAGGGTCAAAGACCTATTTAGTCCCTAGCTGAACAAGCCCCAATAGTGTTGCCAAACTCTTGCAACAGCTAGCTCTTGGGTCTACTGATATTCATAACAATAAATATTTGTACTACACATTTACAATGGCGGTGGGCTCATGGGATGAGTGCATCTGGGGTAAACAATGAATGGTTAGCTAGAGAAGAGTATGTTCAGTGGATTTGGGAAGTGGGGAAGCAATGAGTGAGGTGGTGGCTAGGAGGTGGCACCAGCACACCTTTGAGAGACACTGGGCCTTGGCACTTGCCTGACTCCTTTCCACTTCCACCCACTTGATGAATGTCTCCCCTGCCATCAAGATGCAACCCAATGTTCCTCCTCTAGGAAGCCTTTTCCAGCACTGTACCTCCACTTCCACAATGAGTGATATACTTCCAGTCTGTCATTTTAACAGTCTGTGGCTCCTACCAGGGAGTCCTTGGGTGGCAAACAGTTGACATACTTGGCTCCTAACCAAAAGACTGGCAGCTTGAGTCCACCCAGAGGGACCTCGAAAGAAAGGGATCACAAACTTCTGAAAAATCAACCACTGAACACCCTATGGAAATGAAACCAGAACAGAAATACTGAGAATATTCACACATTGTGAAGAATATAATAAATGTCACTGAACAACTTGTATAGATATTATAAAATGGGAACCTGAACTTCTGTGTAAACCTCTACTGAAAACAAAATAAAATATTATTTAAAAAAAGAAGTCCCTATATAGCACAATTCTACTGATACACATGGGGCTGCCATGAGTTGAAGTCGAACTGATGGCAATTGGTTTTGGTTTGATCACCTACCAAAGGGATTGCTCCCAGCCTGAGTTGTCATGGTATCCTCAGATTCTGGCTTATAGTGAATATTGAAGAAGTATTTATTAACTTTCATCTTTGCGCCCCTGATGACTAATATACACAATATACTGCAGAATCCAGGCTAGATGAATGTTTCTTGAATGATGAATACCAAGTGCTTATAGGGCTGGCATATGGCCAGACTTAAGGACTGTCTCCCTATCTTACACACTTTTATTCCCCATAGGGCTTCACAGTGAAACAACTGCTTCATCGTAGGACCAGCTCAACTCAGTTTTGGAGAATCACTCATTCCACAATACTTACTGAGCTCCTATGATGTGCTAGCCTCTGCTGTAGGTGCTGGGGACCAGTGGCATCATTCGTGGGGTGCAGGATGTTCCACTGAGTGACTCTGTCAGAGGGGGTGAAACAAAAATTCCTGTCTATTAAATTTTTGTGCAGTGTTTCAGCAGAAATTTGTTATTTTTTGTAAAAATATTCCTGTAGTTAGTTATAACCATAGAAAAAATTTCCAAAAGCCCAGCTTACGTGTATCAATATACCTACAAGGCTAAAGCTCTATGCAAATTTGCTTTTTGAACCTTCTAACGCACTCTGGTCAGAGCTGTCATTGTTACCCAAATACAACAATTATTCGAATCATGTGGTTTTGTCTGCACGCACTTCAAGTATGCTGGTTTTGTCGTTGCTGGTGTATTTATAGTCACTGATTTAATCGAATTTTCTGGTGTTTTAGCTACAATACTGAGGTAAGTAGTATTTGTGAAGCCGTATCAGTAACTTTTTTGAGAGGGAAATGGTAACTAAAGGAAAAGAAAAGAAAATAAAGAAGGCTTCTGCTCAGTTACTAATAATGTAACTAATAACGTTGTCATTCAATGGAGAAAGATTTTACAAAACAATTTTGTTGATAGCACTCGTATAATCTAAGAAATATCCCATCTAAGACAATTTACAACCATATCACATATTATTCTGTGATTAAAGTTGATAATTAGAAAACAAAACTTACTTGTATAATTATGATTGATGATATATCTCTTTGATAACTCCTTAGAGAACTTGACATTTCAAAACAAAGTGGGTGGAATGTTGTTTCTTGATACATGTTTAGAAATATAACTTGTCTTAGTTCTCTAGTGCTGCTCTAACAGAAATACTATAATGGCTTTGACAAACAGAAAGTTATTTTTTTACAGTTTAGGAGGCTACATGTCCAAGTTCAGAGTGCCAGCTCGAGTGGAACACTTTCTGTCTGTATGTCTCTTGTTCCTAGGAGAAGCCCAGCACAGGGACCCTGGGTCCAAAGGATGCACCCCACTCCTGGCTCTTTCTTCGTGGTGGTGGTACATTCCGCCTCTGTTCCCTTCTCTCTCCTTTCGTCTCTTGTAAGACAAAAGATGTTGCAGGCCACACTCCAGGGAAGCTCCCCTTACATGGGATCAGAGCTGTGATGGAACTAAGGGTGTTGCAACCCACCCTTAATCCTCTTACACCTGATAGGCTTATCACATCAGATCACACCATGGGGTATCATCGTGACATAACTGCTAAACCACTGAGAATCACTGTCCAGCCCAGCTGACAGAAATTTTAGGAGGACAGAATACTATCCATAACATAAATTTTAAATTCAGTTTTGTTTTGTTATAGTTTTGTTATTGTTGTTGTTGTTGTTATGTGCCGTTGAGTCACACCCGACTCATAGCAACCCCTCCTTGAGTTTCCGAGGCAGTATCACTATGGAAGTAGATTGCCCCATCTTCCTTCCAAGGAGTGGCTGGTGGGTTTGAACCATCAGCCTTCTGGTTAGCGGTCAAGTGCCTTAGCCACTATGCTACCAGAGCTCCCCCTCCATCAATAGGATGTGTTAATTGACCATACTGGAGTGTCACCAAAAGGCTATTAACAACATGCTGGAGTGCTCATCAATTGCTGCAGTAAAGCCAGTTAAAGAAAATTTCAATAATTTTGTGGCAGTGATTGAATATCTCTGTGATCCACATGAAATTTTGGACACAAGAGGAGCAGCACTTTGCTTGCTGTGTGTGATTTCACGTCTCTGTGCTACCTGAACTTCTGGTGTGATGTTCTTCAGGAAGTTAATCTTACACAGCAAGCGGTACCTGCAGACCAAGGGCTTAACTCTCAACAGGATGGTAACAAAGCTAGAAGCCTGAGACTTTTTATGCACAAGGGGCGCAGTTACCTAGTGGAGCATACAATTGAACAAGTGCTTTTAAAATTAGATGAATATGGGATTTCATTAGAGGGAAGAGCCAGGTTCAAGAAGAGGATGGAAGGGGACGGGGAGCAAGCATGCGATGCTAGACTCGCTCTGCAAGAATAATAAGATGAGCTTGAGTGACGATCACTTTCATTCTGAACTCCAGATCAGATCAGGAGCCATCAAGGAAGTAGTAGCCATGTTTGAGGCCCTTCAAGCAAAGTCTCATGTCTGCCACTGAAGAAGAGTTAAAGGTATCCATTCCAAAACTGACCACTTCCCATGATAAGATATCTGAGAGTGAACTTTAAAAAGAAATACCAAGGCTGAAAAGACACCTGAAAACAGCAGAGACTGAACTAGAAGTCTAACACTGGGCAACGTTATACGTTTTGACATTCATAGCTGAATGGAACACTGCAGAACCTCTCCCAACCCTTTCACTAAACCTAAAATTATTTCTGACGATCTATGTGTCTGTGGCTTTATGTGAGAGGGGCTTTTAAAAGCTGAAATTTATGAAGAACTGCAAAGAATGATCTACCGTAGGACAAAGCTTTCTAATCTTATGATATTAGCCACTGAAAGTGACTTAGCCAACAGCATTGATTTCAATGAAGGATTCACAAGTTCACAGCTTTGAAGGCCAGAAAAAGAAAGTTCTGATTTAGTCGAGATGTTACTAAGTGCTGAAATGTTTGTGTATTTGTTCCTATTTATTTTTATGGTATTATTTCATTTATGACTATATTTCCATATGCATTTGTCTACAACTTCTACATTATTTGGGGCGTTATTGATTATGCAAACCTAATCCATTACTACATCTCATGCAATAGTAAAATTTAATATTAAAATGAAGATAATTTTGATATAGTTCTTAAATGTTTCTACTTCAAATTCTATTGCTTTCTTACAAAATCATCATTTTAACCACTAAGTAAATATAAATACACTTAGGCTACAAACATGATATAGTGATTTAAAGGTGTAATTTTAATTATGCTAGTTGTTTATGTCACTACAAGGAGAGCTGGTGGTGCTGTAGTTAAAACATTGGGCTGCTAACTAAAAAGTCAGTGGTCTGAATCCACCAGCCACTCTGCAGGAGAAAGATGAGGCAGTCTGCTTCCATCAAGGAAACCCTGTGGGGCCATTCTACTCTGTCCTATTGGGTCGCTGTGGGTTGGAATTGACTCAATGGCAGTGGGTTTGGGATTGGTATGTAACTACCATTGACATTGCATTCAATGATATACAGGATTTACGGTTACAAATAACTCATGGAGGGGGGTGACCATGTCTTGCACTGGGTGACACCAACCCTAGGGATGCTATGCTGGGGCTGTATCAATGAGCAAACCACAAAACCCTCTGCCTTCAGGGAGTCCACAGTCAAGGGAGAATTAGACCAACAGTGTTTTTTGTGTCAAATGCACTGATTCTTCTCCTTCCCACTTTCCCCTCGCCCACACAGATCCCCAGGCTTTAGCACTCTAAGGTGCTAGTGACGTCTGGCTTCCTTCCAAGAGAACTGCATTCTTGAGGAAGGAATAAAAAAGTGACTTGTGAAGAATAACTGCAAGAGTGAAATGGCAGCATTTCAAGCACCAGTGACATGTTCAGAGGAGGTGGGACTTTTGTTTCCTGATCCTGCAATCTCACCCCTACCCCGGCCAGCATCTTCCACCTTTCAGTGGAACTGACCCTCCTCTCTTAATTAACGTGAATTAATTAATGCCCTTGGACATGTCCTTTCGTGAGCATTTGGAGAGGGGGTTGCGCTCCTCCCGGACTGTCTCCGGGAATGTGGGCTCCGTTCTTAGGCAGCTACTCCTGTTTCCCTGGATGGCCTGACTGTCTCACTTGGCACAGGAGGTGGTGCTGAAAGGCCTTGCAAAACTCACTCACAGAATGGAGGGAGGGTGTGTTGGCCCTAGAGGCTGGGCCTGTGTTTTGTGTTACAGAGTTAGGCACCTGTTGTTGTTGTTGTTATGTGCCTTCCAGTCAAACCCGACTCTGGTACATAGTATAATCCCAAACATTCAAAAATTTTGGGGGAAAAATGTATATATATAACACATGAGAAAAACCATGCATTTAAAGAATCAAGTGGTATATGTTTGCAAAGTGATAAATCACCCTGTTTTGAACATTGGCTCTTCATTACTTCTCTTTGGAAATGAATGAGCAGCATCGGACTTGAGTCCACATCAGAAGCAATATAGTAAACATTTATTCATGAACCAACAATGACACTTCTGCTATGTCTGTTCATCACGTGGAAAATAGTTTAGTAAACGTGAGATTCCTTCCTACTCCCCTGCAAAAAAACAAAAACAACCAAACAAAACTAAACAACAACAACAAAAAAAAAAAAATCAAAAAGCAAGCAAGGGAAAACTACAAGGGATAAATTTTTTTTTTTCTTTTTTTAATAGCCAATGATCTCCTAATTGGGGTTTCGTGACATAGATTTGTTAAAGGTTTGAAGGGAATGGCATCTTTCCTGGATGAAGTTTTTCTGTGACCTCGCTAAAGCTGAGAGGCTGACAAAAGCAACCGTTTACATAACCCTCACTCATGCCCACAGCACTAGATGGGGGGGGGGGGGTTGTCAGTGTAATCCTTCACCAGAAGAAAGCTTCCCAATTCTGCAATCACAGAGAATTCAAAGGGTAATGTTGTCAAAGAAAAACCCTTTGTGCCTGCAGTTCAGTTAATAAGTAAAATCCTCTTCATTTCTTTTGCATTTCTGCTTTTTTTCCTGATAATGCCGACTGATGAGGCCTCCAAGATGAAAGCAGCATAATTAACACAACCTCGCTCCCCTGCAGCTGAGGAGGGAGAGGGGCCACTTTGCATCAAAAAGCCAGTTCAAAGTAACAGATTTAATAAGGTGTTGAGCTGAAAACTTTTACAAGAAGATAAATCCTGTCCTTCTGGGCAATGTGCAGACCCGTGTGCCTGTTCATCACTGTCCCCACTGGTCTCAGTTAGAGTAAATATGTCCCCAGATACATTTCTTCAACCAAAGGGCCTCCTAAGATTCCTAACATGTTAGAAATTGTTGTCATGTCCTATGAGAAGAACCCTCCAAAGATGCCTGTCGTTCTGACTGGTTTTCTCACTTACACTGGATTATCTTGGAAATAACAGTGTTTCTGACATCTCTGCAATGCTAACCTATTTTGTAGGCTTTCTTTATCAAATCACATTGGCACTTTTCTCTTCTCTCATTTGTGTGATGGAGGAAATGAAGGCCTACGACTCCACTGGCTTTATAAAGAGTCTGAAAGGCTCATTATTATTTTTTTTAATTTTATTTTTTATTTGTTTTATAATCAAACTGTTTAGTTGCCTGGTTGTAAGTTCTCAAATAGTTCATCTTGGAGACAGAACAAGGAAAGAACATTGCCCAAGTTCAATGGATATAAAATTTAACTCTGGTCATACTGAACCCAGATTTGGTTCGTGCTTGCTTGCTTTCTATTTATTTATTTAAATTGTGGTTTGAGTGAAAGTTTACAGAGCAAATTCACTTTCCATACAGCAGTTCACATACACTTCGTCTCATGACATTGACTACAATTTACCACAATGCAACAGCTCCACTCCCACTTCCTCCCGATAGTTACCTCTTCCCTGTGTCCATCCCTCCATGTACTCCTGCCCCCTGAGCTGTCTCCCTGTGCATAAGCAGCCCTTCTTTCTCCCATGCTTGTTCTCTCCAAGGAGTGTATCTACCTCAGGTAAATGTTCATCTCATATACCGGTCTATTGTTTGGGTGGAAGCCACAGGCATGAGTTCAATTCCAGACCTGAAGGGCAGCTAGGGGCCATAGTCTCAGTGGTTCCACCAGGCTTTATCAGGCCAGCAAATCTGCTCCCCCTTTTTTAATTTTTTCTCCAAATGCTTTTGAGTTTTGTTCCACATTGTTCTCCCTCTCTATCCAGTAGCTCCTATATAGATAGATCCCCTTCTGAGTGGTTGACAGTGGTAGCTGGGCACCATCTAGTTCTTCTGGTTTCATAGTCATATAGGCTGAGGATCACATGGTGTACTAGTTGCTACAACTAATTCTTTCCATGAATCTTTGGTTTTCTTCATCCTTCTTTGCTCTGGACAAGGATAGACCCATTGCTGCATCTAGATGGCTGCTTGAAAGCTTTTAAGATTCCAGTCACTACTTGTCAAAGTAGGAAGTGGAGCAATGTTTTGTGTAGTGTGTTATGCCAATAGAGCTTGAGGTCTCCTGTGACTGTGGTCCCGAGCCCACAGGTTCAACTACTCAGTCCCTCTGAGAGCCTCATTATTTTAATTAACGGGGTTAAGCAATTCTCCTTATTGAATCCCCTGTTGGGTCCATTTGAAATCCACCTTGGAGGGGAATCCTGAAGTTCCGTTCTCTTCCTGCCCTCCCCCTCTTCTTCCCTAAAAGTCTTCCTCAAACTCAAAAAAAACCTAAGTCACTGCCATCAAATTGATTCTGATTCATAGAGACCCTTATTGGTTTTCCAAGACTGTACATCTTTACAGAAGCAGACTGCCTCATCTTTCTTCCACGGAGCAGCTGGTGGTTTGAACCACTAACCTTTTGGTTCGCAACCAAGTGCCTTAACCACTACATTACCAGAGCTCCTAAAAGACTTTCCGGTGGTGATGTTAGGTGTCATCGATTTGGCTCTGACTCATAGAGACAGAATGAAACACTGCCTGGTCATGCACCATCCTCACAATCCTTGCTACACTTAAGCCCATCATTGCACCCACTGTGTCACTCTATCTCATTGAGGGTCTTCCCCTTTTTTGCTGACTTCCACTTTACCAAGCATTATATCCTTCTCCAGGGACTGGTCCCTTCTGACAATATGACCAAAGCAGGTAAGATGAAGTCTGGCCATTCTCTCTTCTAGGGAACATCCCAGCTGCACTTCCAGGGTGGATTTGTTTGTTCTGGCAGTCAATTGTAATTTCAGCATTCTTTGCCAACACCACAACCCAAAAGCATCAATTTTTCTTTGGTCTTCCTCATTCATTGTCAAGCTTTCATATGCATATGAGGTGATTGAAAGTACCTCGCTTGGGTTAGGCACACCTCAGTCTTCAAAGAGACATTTTTGCTCTTCAACACTTTAAAGAGGTCTTTTGCAGCAGATTTATCCAACGCAGTATAATGTCTGATATCCTGACTGCTGCTTCCATGGATTTGGATTGTGAATCCAAGTAATATGAAATCTTTGACAACTTCAATCTTTTCTCCATTTATCATGATGCTTATTGGTCCAGTTGTGAGGATTTTCATTTTCTTTATAAAAGCCTTTCTAGTTCCCCTTAAACTTCTCCACTGGATCCTTCAGAGTCTTCAATGGGAAACAAGACAAACAAATATTTATTACCAAGTTCCTGGCTCTTTGCTTTGTTTTACTGAAGAGTTCTCCTTATCTGAAATGAATGGAGGGAGTGCAAAAAGAGGAGTAAACCAAACCCAAACCAAACCCATGGCCATCGAGTAGGTTCTGACTAATAGCGACCCCACAGGACAGAGTAAAACTGCTCCATAGGGTTTACAGGGTTGTAAACCTTTACGAAAGCAGACTGCTTCATCTTTCTCCCATAGAGACACTGGTGGGTTCAAACCACCAACTTCTTAGTTAGCAGCCCAATGCTTTAACCAGCACCACCAGAGCTCCTAAGGGGATGAGAAAAGCCATAATCATTAGTCACTAAAAAAATCACTCATAAAAAAGTAACATCTCAAGTAAAACTATTACATGTTCAGCAAGTTCAGTCTCACACTGTAGAGTCAAATTTTGAATTTCACTGACCTATTCGGTCTAGTTGGGATTCTAATTAGTCAGACATAAATTGTAGAGCTGGCTCATTCTTGGGACTCAGGATTCAGGACTTCTAAGAAGCAGCAGTACCACCACATGTCCACAATCTACACCCACCAGAACAAATGCACATTGTTATACGTGAAATCTAATTGATTCTGGGAACTGTTTCGCTTGGTTCCAGTTTGCTGACGTGTAGTCAAGTACTGTACCCTCAGCTCTCACATCATCCTCCCATGAGGCCACTTCTTCACCCCAATCTTGACTAATCAAAATCACACCATCCACTGGCTGAATATATTCAACACATCCTTATTAATGACCACCATGCCACCATTAAACAAGGTATTATGGAAGAACATTGAATGACAAAGAGGAAAGATCATGATACATGATCTTAAGTGAAAATAGCACAGTGCAAAATAACAGGTGCTATCCAGTATAAGGAGCTCTGGTGGCATGGTGCCTGAGGCATTTGACTGCTAAGCAGAAGGCTGGTGGTTCAAACCCACCCATGTCTCTACAGGAAGAAGATGAGTCAGTCTGCTTCCTCATAAAGATTTACAGCCTTGGAAACCCAATGGAGGTCACTACGAGTCTGAATCAATTCAGTGGCAGTGGTTTTGGTGGTTTTTTGTTTTGTTTTATCTAGTATAAACCTCATTTTGAAAAGGTATATATTCATACACAAAAAGACTGAACAGACATGGTTATCTCTACGTGGTTTTTATTTTCCTTTTTTTGCTTTTCAATATTTCACAACATTTCTACAGTGAGTACTTTTGTAATTGAACAAATGTGAAAAACAAAACATCCCACCCATCTTTCTAAGACCAGTTCACATGTATGTCCTGCTGTAAAACCTCCCCTCATACCAAAATTTCCCTCCTCCCATCCTTCTATTTCTACCTCTTCGGTGTTATTTTGCCTCATTGAGAGTAGTAGCTTTTGATCATTCTTTCCCCCTGCTACGTTGTTAAGCTTTCTGAAGACAAGGGCCAGGTCTCATTCCTCTTTTTCTACTCCACGATTGCTTGCCCAGAGGCTGGGAGGGCTCAGTGACTGGCTACCGAGCAACTGAAAGGGCAAATTTCCTAGGATGCCAGTAGGGGTCAGACCACCTAGATGTTTGCTGCTGGTGGTGATGATTGTGTGTGTATGTGTGAGTAGGGTGTGATTGTTCCAAGAAGACACCATGTCTTAGCTGTGTGCTCTTGGGTGCAGTCACGCTTCACACCCCAACCTTAGGAATTTACAAAGCATTTTCATATCTAGTCTCTCATTTGGTTGTCATAACAAATCCACCAAGACTGAATATTATTTCCCCTGATTCACTGATGAGGTAACCATCCTCAGAGAAATTGAGGAAACCAAACATTTAGTCATAAACACTTATAATGATAATAGCTAGACTGTACCAAGTGGCTAGCACTACAAAAATGCTTCACATGCCTTGTCCTGATTAATCCTCACAACCTGCCTATGAGGGAGGAATTATTATTAGATCCATTTTACAGATAAGGTAATTGAGGGTCAGAGAGGTTTCCTGAGATCACACAGCTAGAAAATGGTAGAACAGGGACTTAATCTAGTTTTATATGTCCACAACCCACATTTAAAATCAAAATGCCACGTTGAACTTTCCCCACATAAATAATAACCAAAAGTAAATAAAAAACCTAGTAAATAAATAAACCTAGTAAATAACCAAACTTAGTCACGTTTGACACAAGCCATGATATTTTTAATCACCTCATATGCATGTGAGAGCTGGACAATGAATAAGGAAGACCAAACAAGAGTTGATGCTTTTGAGATGCGGTGCTGGCAAAGAATGCTGAGAGTACCATGGATGCTAAAAGAACTAACAGGTCTGTCCTGGAGGAAGTGCAGCAGGAATGCTCCTTGGAAGTGAGAATGGCCAGACTTCGTCTCACCTACTTTGGTCATGTTGTCAGAAAGAACCATTCCCTGGAGAAGGATATCACTCTTGGCAAAGTGGACAGTCAACAAAAAAGGGGAAGGCCCTCAACGAGATGGATTGACACAGTGGCTGCGGCGATGGGGTCAAGTATAGCAGGGATTGCAGAGCTGGTGCAGGACCGGGCGGTGTTTCATTCTGCTGTGCATGGGGTCACTATGAGTTGGAGATGACTCAACAGCATGTGAGAACAACAACAGTCACATTTGATTTCAACTCATGGCAACCTCATGTGTGTCCCATTAGAGCTGTACTCTATAGGGTGTTCGATGGCTGATTTTTCTGATGTAGATCTGGGTGGACTTGACCCACCAGGCTTTTGATTAGCTGCCAAGCATATTAACTGTTTGCACCACCCAGGGGCTCCTAAATAAGTACATGTTGTTGTTATGTGCCATTGAGTCGGCCCTGACTCATAGCAACCCCTCCTTGGGTTTCTGAGACAGTGCCACTGGGGAAGTAGATTGCCCAACCTTCCTTCCGAGGAGTGGCTGGTGGGTTTGAACCGCCAGCCTTCCGGTTAGCAGTCAAGTGCCTTAGGCACTATGCTACCAGAGAAGGTGTCAAATGAGGGGGCAGCCAGGAATTGCTATAAAATTCAGAAGATGAGTTGGTCTGGAAAAGCTTCTCCCATCAGGTAAGATTTGAGCTAAGCCTTTTTGGACATAGTTGAGTGAGAGCATGGGGTGGAGCCAGGCTGCCTCGCTTAATGCTTTTTACAGGCTCAGAGTCTCACAAGTCAAATTTAACCACCCAATTAGACTCCCTGTATCCTACTTGAGCCCCCAGTTTATGCCAGCCCCTGGGTTGGGAAGTGCAGGAGTAGAGGTTGAAAGGAGATCCCTGTCCATCAGGAGCTCAGTCTCCTAGGGGCAGACAGATGCATAACAACCGTGACCCAGGAAAAGATGAATCAACTCTATTACTGTGGCTTTAAGGTTCTTTCCAGGGCACTGAGGAGAAAGCTTTGGTCCCAATCCCACCTCTAATTTTCTATAGAACTTTAGGGAAGTCACAGTGCCTCTGTAGGGTCTCCATTTCTGTAGCTGGAAATGGAGTCACTGAATAAGTATTGCAGAATAACACCTGTGGACTAACTTCAAATATTTATACCCAATTTTCACTCTCCCAGGCCCATCTCATTGTCCCACATAGTCAAAAACTCTAACCCTGGCAACTGAAATAAAGAAAAGCAAGCTACTTATTGGAGCAAGGGGTAGAAATAGCACCAATTGCCAAATTACTGCCATGCCCCAGGGTAAAAGAAGGTCACAGCACTTCCCTATGGGATGGGTAATGTTCAGAGGTGATGATACAAATGGATCAGCTATGCAGGGCCCTAAAGAAAACTGGGAAAAGAGGCTTGGCTCCATAGCAATAGTATAGATGTAACATCAATGGGAGCACCCATCTGAAGTCAGGGTAACAACGTGTGTGGGCCTTTCCTAACGTCTGCCCTTCTTTCTGGATCCTCTCCCACTAGACCAGGCCCCTCAGAAGAGATAGTTTACCTATCATTGGCTTATTTCCTTCTAAGACTCAAGAGACAAGAATCTTTTAAGGCGTTGGCTTGGCAACATTTTCTCACTAAAGTACATGGTTGAATCCATGGTTCAGTCATTTCTCTGACTAGGTCTCTTAACCAACTCAAAGTCACCAGATTCTTGAGCATATTTAGCACCTTAAGAGTGCATTTGGTTTCTTTTTCTTTGTATTTCTTTCTTTCCTTTTTTAAGCAAAGACAGAAAAGCTGTCTACAGAAAAAGAAATTCTTCCGTGTGGGTTGAATTCTTCACCTTGTTCATCTTAGCCGCCAAGATTAGATAATGTACGTCTACTACAATAAGATGATCCCTTCTCTGGAAGGGAAGGAAGAGAAGGCTTGTCTCCCTTGGTGGATCTTTCATCCTACAATCCTGGGGCTGCTGAAGCAGTGCTGGGCCTTTCATGGCTGCTCTCAAAGTTGGTATTCTACGACTCCCCCGGCATATCAAGGTACTGGGGTTCTGTAAGAAAATCTCACCTTCCTGAGCTGCTGCAGAAGCTGAGAAGATGTGGTGAAAGAAAAAGATTTCCTAGTAACTGGGCCACAAGGTTCCGGGGCCTCACAAGCTGAAATCTGTGCCCGGTAACCCTCCTGCCTGAGGACAAGCAGGACAAGCTCTGAATGCTGCCATTCATTCAGTGCAACAAGAAAATGTCCCCAAGTCACCTTCATTTGCTTATCTCACAAACATTTACTATGTATCTATCTGCCTAGCACTATACTGAGTGCTGAGAATACTAGAATGGAAAGACAAAGTCCCTTTCTCTAGGAACTCAAGATCTAGTGAGGGAACAATGAGGTTTCCATTCTTCTATCCCACCTCACCCCAACCCCTCCCCCTCTATCCTAGCTCTATAACCCTGATATCAAGAGGTAAGACAAGCTGGATTGACTCAACCTGGAAAACCCATTGGTTGAGCAGTTGGCTGCCATTTTAACTAACAACCCAATGAAATCTGAAAAGTTTGGAATGTGAAGTAATATTGGTAGGCTAGTGTAGGGATGAGGGAATGGAATTATGCTCTGGACTCCTGTGAGTGGACAGGCTCACAAAGAGAAGATAAAATGGTCACAAAACTGGAAACACTGCCTGTACCCCTGGAGAAAGGAAAACAACACCAGTAAAGGAAGCTGCAGATGGTCAAGTCTTATGCCAAGACAGAAAGTCTAATTCCAAGTGTGGACCCAGGTACCAGGCTCCTTACAAGGGCTCTGAGGCCTGGTCCAGAAGTTGGGGAAATATTACCATCTATTGTGTTCTTGTTGGGGAGTTATAAAAGGTTATGACATTGCTTAATGGACAGAATTCATGTAAACTCCACCTCAGTCCCATCAACAATTTGGCACAAGAGGCTGAGTCTGGTTGAATCTGATCGGGCATGCAACTCAAAGGCCACCCATTCCCCGTGAAGACGAGTTGTCAACAGAGCGCCGAGTTCAAGTCCTGACACTTCTCCTAGCTTGCTGTGGTCCCCTGGAAAACTCACTGATAACGCTTTAAGCTTTAAGATTCCTTGTGTGTAAATTGAGGGACATTATCTGTACTGGGCCATAGGCTTGTTGTGAGACAAAGGGGTAAAGCACTTGGCTAGTACCCCACAGAGACTGAGGCTTAATAACTGATAACTGTTATTGTCAGTTACATGGAGACTTTCCCAATCCTCCCAGCTAAAATCGGCTTCTGTCCCACCTTGACCTTGTGTCACAGCCTGAGTTTACCTTGTATTTTCCACCCTTGAAGAGAAGATCTCTGTCTGATTTGTATCCACAGTGTCTAGTCAGAATTCAAATGATGAGCGAGAATTTAAAAGAGAAAGAGCGAGCTCAGAAGCAATGAAGTTTACTGGCAGAAATATGTAACTGCCAGCTACAGAAATAGATTGAGTGGATGGAGCTTGGAATCCAACTTGTTAGTTATTAAAAAGAGGAAATTAAAGACTGACTCTTACTACTACTCCAAATGTGGTCCATGGGCATCACCTGGAAGCTTGCTAGAAAAGGAGAATCTCGACCCTATCCCAAACAACTGAATAAAAACCAAAAGCCAAACTCACTGCCATCGAGTCAGATCAGACAACTGAGTATGAGTCTGAAGTTTAACAAGTTGCCCAGGTAATTCCTATGGATGACAACGTTTGAGCTCTGGCTACATCAGTGATTCCCAAGCTCGGATACCTATTGGAATCATCTGGAAAGCTTTTAAAAATCCTGATGCTCGGGCTGCATCCCAGAACATTTTATAGCTTACCAGGTGATTCCAGTATACAACCAGAATTGAAAACCACCGGTCTAGAACTAACCTATAATTTATAGGTCAAAAAAACTAAGGCCTGAATGGGTAAACTGACCCATCCAAGGCCAATATCAAGTAAGTACTAGTGCTTGAAACTTGAAAGCAAGTCCTCCAACTCCAGGGCACTCTTCACAGCAGAACAACAGAGCTTGAGAAATGGGGGCACCAGACTTCCCTTTCTGCCTTAGCTGCGTCACGGTTTGGTCCTCAGCATAAGGCCCTAAAGGAGTTGCTCTCTAGACCTGGGTGACCTTATGCCTTTGAATTCACTGATGGACTTTGTCCATGGAGGGCTCACTCTCCAAGGCTGTAGCACCCCAGAAGCCTGGGACCAGGTAGAATGCTACCTTCTAAGCCCTGTCTAATTTCTGGGCTAAGAACAGCCCCCACACTCTACCCAGCCAACCTGGCCCTGTCATTCCCACACACCCTCTGTCTTCCCAGGGACACAGAGTGCTCAGGGACTGTCCCACCACCCAGGCCCCATAATTCTCAGAACTCAGGTGAGGTTTCTGAGCCCCCACAGCTTCAGCTCCTGGCTCCTCTCGGAACTGCCGGGACAGGCCCGTCCTCAAGTCAGCGACCGCGACAGTCTCGAAACCATCAGAGCTAAAGGCTCCCTTGTGACTTGTTTTTGCTCTTCTGTCAGGGTTTGGGGGGGGGGTGTCTCAAACCTCTAGTTTTCTCTGCTTTGTGACTTTTTCTGGTGTGTTTTTGAAGTGGCTTTTTGTTATTCTGCCTCAGCTCACTCACCTTCTTAGCCGCCGTGGAAAACATTCAGCCCTGTTGTCTCCTCTGAGCATTTGGATTCCATGTAAACAGCTCACCTCATGGCCTGATCTGGCTGAACAGGTGGGAAGGGCTTCAGCCTGTAGAACCCTTGAAAATAAACATGGTATAAAACTTCCCATCCTTAGGGATAAGATTGGGTCAGACACAAGAAAGCAGAAGGAAGTTTCTAGGCACACGATTATTCTATTTATGACCCAGGCAGGTTTGTTCTACAGCTGTGGAGCAGGCAAGGATAGGGGCTTCTCCTTCCGTGGGCCTCGCACCTGCTAGAAAGGGACATCCACCTACCAGGAGCCTCTCTGATCTCCTCTCCTGAAAATTATGGAGGCAAATCTAGACCTCCATTGTCCAATACAGTATCAATAACCACACACGGGCTACTGAGTGCTTAAAATATTGCAAGTGCAGCCAAGGAACTGAATTTTTTAATTTCTTTAATTCTACATTATTTGGAGCCTTGGTGATGCAGTGATGAAAGCCCTCGGCTGCTAATCTAAAGGTTGGCAGTTCAAACCCACCAGCCACTCCTCAAGACAAAGATGTGGTCAGCTTCCATAAAGATTTCATCCTTAAGAACCCCATACTCTGTCGTATAATGTCACTATGAGTTGGAACCGACTCAATGGCAAAGGGTTTGAAGGGTTTTTTTGTTTTTTCACTTAATTTAAATTAAAATTTAAAAGCTGCATGTGGCTACTGTATTGGACAGTGCAAGTCCAAAACAGTGGTTCTCAAACTTGCCTGCACATACCTGGGAAGCCTTAAAACACCAGTGGTTCTGATTTAATAGGCAAAGTGTGTAGGCTGAGCATCAGAGTTTTAAACACTCCGCAAATGATCCTAATCTGACCCAGAGGACTTCTAACAGCTCTTCCAGCTCTGCATGCTACAGTTTGATTTGGTTTCTATAGTTTCCAGACTTTAAGGACCAAAGAGTTTGAGAATCAACTCAAGACACTTAAAAACACAGTAACAACCAGAATTACTGGTCAGATGGAGTCTGGTATGACTCCCAGGAATGTGGCCCTGGGATACACTTCAGGCCTGGGATAAAACTCACTCCCAAGGGCTGGCTCTCAGTCCAACAGTAGTAAGACCTACATGCAGAACACCCAACCCAGGATGGTGCACCCACCTTCTCTACAGAGATACATCCCTCAGAGCAATTGGCCATGGGGCACCAGAGGGGCAGCATTCACATGGAGGGAAAGCTGGACAGACAGGAGTACATGACTAAGAAGGGCACAGGAATGAGGGAGGGGGTCACAGGGAAGGAAGAGGAGGAGAGTGGGTTAGGGCTGGGAATGGTAATCAGGGAGTGTCACAAAATGTACATGAACTGCTGAATGTAAAACAAATTCTGCTCTGTAAATTTCCACCCAAAGCACAATAATAAAAAGAAAAAAAATATGCTTTTTCCATACTCAAAACGTAATACATGCTAATTGAGAAAATTAAGAGAAGCAAATGAAAGTTTAAATCTCCCAAAATCTCATTACTCAGAGATAAAAGGTTAACCTTGGGGTATATATCCTTCTAGAGATTTTCCTTGGAAAATCCTTATTTATTCTTTAAAACTCGGAACATACCATGCTTCCTATTCTGTAATTGGCTTTTGTCACTTTGTTCATTTAGTTAATAAATATTCTTTTATTGCCAATTTTTAATGGCTACATGGTATTTTATCACACACTTAAAGCATTATCTATTTCTCTAATTCCATATCAATAGTGGCCCCATTTTTTGCTATTAAAAAAAAACTACTATGAATATAATAGTAGCAATATCTTTATGAAAAACCATTCACTAACCTCTGAGGAAAGGAGAAGAGGAGGAAAGAAGAGAAGAAGAGAGAAAAGTTAAGTTACTAAGTCAAAAACCAAAACCAAACTCACTGCCGTCAAATTGATTCCACTCATAGCGACCCCTCCTTGGGTTTCCAAGGTGGTATCTCTGCAGAAGTAGATTGCCTAATCTTCCTTCTGAGGAGTGGCTGGTGGGTTTGAACCGCCAGCTTTCTGGTTAGCAGTTAAATGCCTTAGGCACCAAAGCTTCTCCTGAATGTTTACCAAATTACTCTCCAGAAAAGTTGAACCAATATACATTCCTCCCAAAAGACAATGAGAGTGCCCTCAGTGAGGATTGAGCTTTTCCAACTTACCAAGGGCAAACAACAAAACAAAAACCATTGGTCAAAGTTCAGCACACTTTTCATGAGCCCTGGCTATGTGCCAGGTGCTGCCTTAGATATTGGGGCTCAAGATGAATGGAACTCATTCCTACCCTCTAAGGCCAGGGAGAAAGAAGACAAGGAAAGTGTACAGCTTTCAGTCAAGGGAGAACAAAATTGGTGTTAAAGGTACCAGAGTCCCTCTGGGGAACAGAGAAGGAGAGAAACCTAAAATCCAGGGAGGCTGGGAAGTCTTGTTGTTAGGTGCCGTCAAGTGGACTTATATAGACCCCAAGTGATGAAGTAGACTAGAACTGCCCCATAGGGTTTTCTTGGCTGTAAACCTTCCAGAACCAGATCACCAAGTCTTTCTCCCACAAAGCTGCTGTGTGTGTTCCACCTGCTAGACTTCGGTTAGCTGCTGTGTGCTTAACCATTTGTGCTACCAGGGCTCCTGAGGGGTGGGATCTGAGCTGGCTCTAGAAGGATGAGTACTCACACTGGTGATTGGTAGGAGGTAGTGAAGTTCAGCAAGCACCAGAAGGTACTGGAGGCGCAGGGGGTTGGAAACGGTGCCATTTCCTCCCTCAGAGCTCCTGTAGTTAGCAATCCCTTGCAGTCAGGAAGGTCCTTCTTCAGTTTATCCAACAGCCTCTTGTTGTAGTTGTTATGTGCCATCGAGTCAAACCCAACTCATAGCGACCCCTCCTTGGGTTTCCGAGGCAGTATCACTACGGAAACCCCTCCTTGGGTTTCCGAGGCAGTATCACTCCTCGGAAGGAAGGTTGGGCAATCCTACTTCCGTAGTGATACTGCCTCGGAAACCCAAGGAGGGGTCGCTATGAGTCGGGGCCGACTCGACGGCACATAACAACAACAACAACATCACTACGGAAGTAGGATTGCCCAACCTTCCTTCCGAGGAGTGGCTGGTGGGTTTGAACCGCCAGCCTTCTGGTTAGCAGGCAAGTGTCTTAGCCACCATGCTACCAGAGCTCTGCTCCTTAAATCCCTTCCCACTGGATATTGGGCAGGAGAAAGATGTGGTAGTCTGTTCCCGTAAAGATTCCCCATTGTCATCAAGTCACTTCCAACTCATCGTGACCCCCCATAGGGTTTCCACAGCTGGAAATCTTTGTGGAAGCAGACTACCTTGTTTTTCTCCTGCAGTTCAAACTGACAACCTTTCGGTTAACAGCCCAATGGCTTAGCCACCAGAACTCCTTTCCAGAAAGATTACAGCCTTGGAAACCCTATGGGGCAGTTTTACTCTATCTTAAGTGGGTTGCTGTGAGTTGGGATTGACTCGACAGCAATGTCCTTTCCTTTCCTGCGTATTGGTAAGTGGGAACGTGAGGTAAATTGGATGCTGTATTTGATAGTTTCTATCAGAGATGTCTGTTGTTATGGTTTAGTTGCCATCGTGGCCCCATGTGAGTCAGAGTAGAGCTGCTCCACAGGGTTTCCAAGGCTGTGCCCTTCCAGGCGTGGATAGCAAGGCCTGTCTTCCAAAGTACCCCTGGGGGGATTCGAACCACTATCCTTTCAGCTAGTAGTCAGGAGCTTAACCATTTGCACTAAGCAGGGACTCCAGAGATTTCTAGCCAAGGCAAATCCCAAGAGAAGACAAGCAAGCATAGTATGTCTTTATTGGTGAACTGATTACCTTTTGGGTTATTTGTTCCTTTTTTAAAAAAACATAATTGACTTGTCATTATATATATATGTATATATATAGTACCAGAAGTCAACATCACAGGGCAAGGGCTGATGTGACCTGGATTCCCCCGCCTCCAGATCCTGAGGTCAGATTGTGCACCATAATTAGGATGGCCAGTGCCAACCCTGCATAAAGAACGAAGCAGTCAGTTCAAGTCCTGGCCATTCCACTTAGAACCTTAAGGAACTCACTTCATCTTGAGGCGTGGGAAAACATTTTATTAATACTACTACTAATAATAAACAACCCATGACTCCATCAGTGTGGGCCCATGTCAAGCTAGCCAGCGCCTTGTCCTCTCTTTCCACGAATTTCTGTGACCCACAAATGCACACACCCAATGTGTCTGACGTACTGAGACTTCAGGAATGAGACAAGTCTCAAAGATGGCCTTTCTTAAGAAACTCACTGAAAAACTATTAAGGAACTTGCCCGACTGTGTCTCAGAGCAAGAGGTGGAAAGATCATGACAGCCACGGGACCTTTGGGGGTGCTGCCACCCTTTCTTCCCATTGACTAACACCCCCCTCCCATTCTGCCCTATAACGTCAGGGCCAGAATCAATTCCCCTACTTGCCCTGCCTTCACCGCCCCCTCCCCCCACTGCTCTGGGACACATGATGTCCCTGGAGAGTCCCCCACATCATCACAGAACAAAAACAAAAACAACAAAGGAAAAACACCAAACCTTCCCCTTGCTTCTGCCACCCTCACCCCCTGGGAGTTCTTCGACTTCAGTTTCAAATACTAGAAATGAAAAAGCCTTTTTCTTCTCTCTCACTTCTGCTATTTATGCAGAAGGGCCTGCCAGGGCCGGCAGCAGCTAAACCCACCATAGTTAGGTTCATTTTTAGGCTTCTCAGCTGTTCTGCTTCACCACCACGGGCCTGGGTGATTCGGTCAACGAGGAGAAGAGAGGAAGAGAATGAACTGTTGTAGAGAAAGAGCCCTGGACCAGGTGCCTTAGTGACGCAATCTCATTTCATCCTCTCTTACTGTTTCTTAAAAGAAACCATATTATCAGCGCTGGATTACCCAATAAGCAAGATAAGCACGGGCTTACCAGTGCTTACTTACTAATCTGTAGTGAATATACTTTCACATGGGCTTCACCAAAAACATGTGAAACTGTGTTCACTACAGATTAGTAAGGAGGCACAGGTAAGCCTGTGCTTACACTGCTTATTGGGTAATCCAGCCCTGCATGTTACTGATCCTGTTTCCACAGATGGTGAAACTAAAGTTCTGGGTAGCTAAGTGACTTGCTCAAAGTCAAACAATTAATAATTAGCAGGACCTGGATCTGAAAGTCGGACCCATTCAAAAGCCAGAGCTCTTCCTGTTCAGTCTCAGTCTCCCAGAGCGAAGTCACACATATCATCTTACCTTTTTTTAGGATTTCTGATGGCGCTGTGGTTAAAGCATTGGGCTAATAATAAAAGGTCGGCAGTGCAAATCCACCAGCTGTTCCACAGGAAAAAGATGAGGCATTCTGCTTCTGTAAAGACAGGGTTGCTATCGAGTTGGAATCAACTTAATGGCAGTGGATTTGGTTTCTTTGTTTGTTATCTTACCTATTTGTTTGTATTCTCTCTGTCCCAACCACCTCCTCTACACTGACCTTTTCTTCTTTGGAATAAAAATAGGGACAACCAGAGAAGGTTCTAGAAAGTTCTAGACATCTAAGGTGTATTTTCCCCAAAAAAGTAGTGCCACACACCTCATTTCAACCCATTTAAGTGACTGACTCCTTGCCCCTGAGAATCATCCTGGAGAGAGAGAGGTGAATCAGAGCTCTCTAACAACAATTTAGGGTACCGCTCAACTTGGAGCTGTGCACACATGTCTGGGTTCGCATCTTACAGAACTTAAATGTCAATAAGGCTTAGCTTCTTCATCTATAAATTGCCAGTGATATACCTACCTGGCAGCATAGTTGAGAGACCCAAATGAGATGAAGTGAGAGAAATGGCCCAGGTCAGATTCAGACCCATAGTAGACGTCCAATAAATACTTCTTTCTTTCTCTCTCACCTCCTCAGGAGAGGGGTACAAGGCTGCCACTAGGAAGACTGTCTTATAGGCGCTTTTGGTAACCACCTCTGAGGAGACTCAGTTTTAGAAGATGAGGGCATTCGTTCAGTCCTGTCCAAAATATTTGCGGGGCCTAGCCAAAATACAAATGGAGAACAGAACCACATACCACATGGTCAAATATTTATATTCTAAATTAAGCTAATAATAACAATTTGCGTTATAAATCACTTTAAATGAAATAGATTCCTCCAACCTTGAAAAATATTATTTCATAATGACCTAAAAGGCTATGTTCAAATTTGGAATTCTCAGACAGCTTCCCTCCAGCCTCCAGCCAGGGCCTGCGGGCTGGACCCCTTCTTTTTTCACTTCCCAGCCTGCATTTCTAAGCACTGTCTATATCCCCTATAAACAGCCACCTCTGCAGCCTAGGGGTGCACACACCAGCTGTGCACTCTGCCCCGGCAAGGACCATCCCACAGAAAAGACTCACGCAGGCCCTGAGAGTGGTTCAGAGCTATTTGAGTAGGGAATTCTGGGTCCTGGGACTTTGAGTTAGGAACTCACTGTGGGTCCGTCCCTTCACCTGATAGAGAAGGGTGCAGTCAGAGAAGGGTGGCACTGCATTTGTTCAAGGTGCTGTTTACCTGTCACTCTAGTGAACCAGAGACACAAGAGTTCTCTCACCCTTCTTCCTGCTAAGCCCTAAACCTAACATTGGGAAGGAAATTGTCCTTTTGACTATTTCAATCTATTTACAATCATCTCTGCCTTTCTTCCCACCTAGGACGGAGGCGGGGTGCAGAGGACAATTCTGACGCGCACAACTTGATATTTATACACAGAATCTCCTCAGCTCTATTTTTGTTCCTTGCATAAAAGTCTTGCTCTAGAAACTACAGAGACAGAAACCAAATCAGTGGTTGTCAGGGGCTGGGAGTAGAGGAAGGGGTTGACTACAAAGGGACATGAGGGGATTTTTGGGGTGATGAAACTGTTCTATGTCTTGATTGTGGTAGTGATTACACAACTTATGCTTTCTCAAAACCCCTAGAATTCTACACTAAAATGGTAAACTTTATGTAAATGATACCTCAATTTAAAAAATTATGTAATAAAAATTGTTTGCTTCAAACCACATTATAAGAAGAGAACAGGGGACTTTATTAGGCATCTAACTTTTAAATAACTTCCCTTGGTGTGTTATTTAGGGTGAGTCAGTATAGAGGGCATGTTATATTTGTGACTGCCTGTCATCTCATAAATAGCCTTTCTTTCTGGGGGAAATTCCCTTGTTATGGTCCTGCCTCCCCAAGTCGAAGTCAAGAACTCAAAATCCCAGCCCCTCTTGCAGGTATATATAGACATATGACCTACTCTCCACCAATCAGAAACACTCATACCAGACTTTGATTCAGAAATGGTCCTCCAATGGACAGCAGGGCTATGTGGGGCTTCCATTTTTTGCTGGTGCATGGTCAGGAGAGACATTTGGCTTTGGGGCTTCCAGCGGTTGTAAAGTTGAGCTCCTGGTTGTCAGGTAGTGTGGTGTAGGGAAAATAGGATGGGTGGGAGAGTTCCATTTCTGGCTCACTGCTACTGACATCAAGTTTCCTTTGGGCTTAATCTCTCTGAGTCTCTATTTTCTCATCTTTGAAATGAGCATCAAGATGCTTATCTTGCAGGATTGTAGTGAGATTAAATGAGGTGGTTTGGGGTCTGGCTTGCAGTATGTACTGAATAACTATTAGTTCCCTTCTTTCCTCAAACATTATGTAAGATTCATAACTTGGTGACCTGTCAGCTTTAGAGCTTCCTGAAGGCTGAGCTGTGGTACCTGGTCCAGCTCAGGAGCTTCCTCAGAGCAGGGTCCCATGAGTTTTACTCAGTCAGTAACCAAAGTAGAGACTGATCTTCAGGGAGCAGGGGCAAGTAGCCAGAGATCAGAACCCATTAATCTTCCTTTCTCTGCCCAGCTCCTCCGCAGCTGTACCAAGGAGTGGCCACTATTTCATGAGCCCTGGAAGGAGACTGTTTAGGGTCAAATCAACAGAAATATGCTTCAATTTAACTTAGCACTGACTGCACACCAAGAATATGCCAGGAGCTGTGTCAGGTAACTACCAAATAAATAAGGTGCCACTTAGTTGTAACCTGATGGAGGGAGAAAGAAGCCTCCATGCCTATGATATAAATTAGATTAAAAGATGCTATAATAGCAGTGTGAACAGCATGCTATAGGGGCCAGGGGGAGGGTGGTGGTTACTGAGCTGGATCATGAACGATGAGTGATAAGAGGAGAAGGAGCTGGGAGCATCAAAAGATTGTGTGGAAAAGCCCAGAAGAATGAAAGTAAACAATGCATTTAGGGAACCAAAAGTTGTTCAAGCCCACCAGCTGCTCCGCAGGGAGATGAGGCAATCTACATCTGTAAAGATTTACAGCCTTGAAAGCCCAATGGGGGTCACTGTTGTTGTTGTTGTTGTTATGTGCCATCGAGTCAAACCCAACTCATAGCGACCCCTCCTTGGGTTTCCGAGGCAGTATCACTATGGAAGTAGGATTGCCCAACCTTCCTTCCAAGGAGTGGCTGGTGGCTTTGAACTGCCAGCCATCTGGTTAGCAGGCAAGCGTCTTAGCCACTATGCTACCAGAGCTCCCGATGGGGGTCACAATGAATCGGAATTGACTCCACGGCAGGGTGTTTGGTTTGGTCTTTTTGGTTCAGGTTAACCCAGAATGGTTATAGCACGAAGTGTGTATGGGTGGGGAGTCAGGAGCTTGAGGGCAGAGATGGCAATTAGGCCAGGTTGAAAAGGACTTCAAATGCCATCAAGGGGCACAGGAGAAAAATGAAGCAGGCATTGTCTCCTCAAACAAGTCTATAGAAAGAAACAGGATGGTTTCAGGAGGCCCTTTCCCCTTTCTGGGAAATTGACTCCAACTTATGGTGACCCCAATGTGTGTCACAGTACAACTTTGTTCACTAGGGTTTTCAGTGGCTGTTTTATTGGGGAAGTATATCTCCAAGCCTTTATTCCAAGGTACCTTGAGGTAGACTCAAACTTCCAAACTTTTGGTTAACAGCTGAGTGCTAACCACTTACACCACCCAAGGATTCTCTAGCTCTTCCAAGATTTCCCAAGTGCACATAATCTAAACATCTCTGAACCCCACAGCCCCTGCAGGGGATGATCAACAGAATCCCCAACTATGAGACCAGAGAACACCCAAGATCATCTGGTGAGGATGAAGAAACAAAAGAGGAAAGGCTCATGGCACTTGGCTGGCCAAGCTCAGACTTGAACTCCACACCCTTTTTCACTACAATAGATGACCTTGAGCTAAACAAGCATGAGGTCACCTGGATTTTCTAATAGCCAAAGTATACAAATTGCAGTGTGACAGATCTCTTTTACATGGCCTTTCTCACCATGGTCTTGTAACTCTCACCAAATGATTGGGTGGGACTATGCAAATAAGGTGCTTAGGGCTCATCAAGGGGATTGGACAGCTTGTTAATAATATGTAAAATGTGCATGGCACCGCTGTGAGGGTGGGAGCATGCAAATAAGGTGTATGGAACCCTAACGTGGTGATTGGTCAGTTTTGCCATCCTACTAGGTTTAAAATGTGTTATCCTAGAGGTGGAAAATGGGGGAAACTCACTACTACCACAAAGAAGAGATAGGAGTAGAGCGTGTCCTTTGGACCTGGGACCCTGTGCTTAGATCCAGGAGATGGAGACAGGGAGAGCTGTAACCTTGGAGACAGCGTGAGCTGGTGAGAAGCAGAAGCAGAGAAATGGCAGCAGCAGAACCAGGCAACTAGCTCAAGATGGCATGGTGGGATCCCCACCTCACAAAGCAAGGTGGCTACAGTGGGCATACCACCCCTCTGAGTGAGAGAATTGAGAGCCTTCAGATAGAAGCAGGCTTCTTGGTGGAGTGGGGAGCCTCCAGGCTCTTGCCAATGGAGCTAGGCTTGCTGACCCATGGAGTAAGAAGGCTAAGTACCTTCGGACAGGAGGCTTCCTGGCAAAGCAAGGTGCCTCTCGGCACTTATTGGTGGACCTAAAGAGCTTTGTAACACTTGACCAAACCAAAAAGAGTGCAGGCCAGCCCAAGAGGTCCGAGGGTCAGAGGGGCCAAGAAGCCAAGGGCCTGAAAGAGGCCTGTCTGCAGGCATGACTAAGAAGAAGCTGTCCTGATCAAAGAATTGCATCCTGAGTCATTTCTGATCCTGAATTTAACCTGTTACTTCCCTAATAAACTCCATAATTGTGAGTTATGTCTGTTAGTTTCTGTGTGGCCATTACAAAAAAAAATTATCGAGCCCAGCAGAGAAGTAGAGAGTGCTGTGGGAGGGATGGCTTGTGACAGACTTGGCAAAAAAAAAAAAGGTTGGAGAGAGGAGGTATGTCTGACCTCCATCTCCCAGGAATCTGCTTTGGACTGAGCTGATGGTGACTCTCTCTCCTCCCCTTCTGAAGTTAGAGGAGGTCAGGCACTCCAGATCCACCATTCTTATGCAAACTCAGCTGTGAAACAGCCCAATAGCATCTCAACCTGGAAATGTGGAGTGCGTGTTCTGGGTTTCTAATTCATTTCTTGCCATGAGACCTGCCTCAGCATTTACAATCCCTGCTTGGAGCCCCTGGGTGGCGCAAACGGTTAAGCACTCAACTACTGGCCTAAAGGTTAGTGGTTCTAACCCATCCAGAGGCATCACAGAACCAAGGCCTAACGAGCTGTGTCTGAAAGACCACAATCCTGAAAACCCTGTGGAACAGTTCTACTCTGCACACATGGAGTCGCCACAAGTTGTAATCAACTCAACAACAACAAATTTTCCCCACAGAGGGCTATTTCAGTCATTTTCTGATCATCCTTGCCACCTCACCACCATAAAGGTCATCATAGAAGTCAGCACTGGATCACTGAAGAACAAAAGGAGCCAGAGAAATTCTTGGCCACGCCCAGCCACACACAGGGGCTCAGGACACCAAGGCCAGCCCGATCCTCTCCAGCTGGCCAAAACTAAAGTGGGGCGAGGTTTCACTGAGCAATTTTGAAAGAATAAAGTGCTCTTGTGCTTTCCCTTTTCACCTTCCTGCAAGTCTCACCTGCCACCCCCACCCACCCAGGGAGCTTAGCAACCTGAAAAACACAGACAGGCATAAAACCCCTCCCTCTTGATGCCCAACAATGAACCCACGCAGCAAAACAGGAAGCATCTTCCTGTGGAGGCAAACCCATTGTGTTCTCTCTAAGCACGCGTCCTGATAGGCATGCAGGAAACCACACAGGGGCCATGGCAGTAGGTATCTGGTGACCTGGAGCCCTCCCAGTAACCTATGCCCACCTGCCTTCCCATTTCATCCTCCAGAAGAGCTGTCCCCTTCCTCTCTCTACTTGACAATCCCCTCACTTCCTACCTGTTGATCCTTTCCCTCTTGGTCGCCAAGGTCTGATTAAGACCTTCCAGGGTCTGAAACCCTAAAAAGATTACAGTCTCTCTCCAAATATAATTCCTAATACCAAACACAAAACACAACATGTACACATATGTTGAAATTTAGAGTTTCCTTTTAGATTTGTCAGTTTTAAAATTTTGGTAAGTTCTTCAATGGTGAACCTTCCTCATATTTGGGGGTGCCCCTGGGAGCTCTGGTAGCATAGTGGCTAAGACACTTGCCTGCTAACCAGACGGCTGGCGGTTCAAACCCACCAGCCACTCCTCGGAAGGAAGGTTGGGCAATCCTACTTCCGTAGTGATACTGCCTCGGAAACCCAAGGAGGGGTCGTTATGAGTCGGGGTCGACTCGACGGCACATAACAACAACAACAACCTCTTAGGCTACAGCCCTGTTGTTATTTGGTGCTGTCCAGTCAATTTCTGACTCATAGTGACCCCATGTGACAGAGTAGAACTGCCCTGTAGGGTTTTCTTGACTGAAATCTTTATAGAAGCAGATCTTTCTCCCATGGAGCTGCTAACCAAAAAAAACCAAACACATCCGTTGAGTCAAATCTGACCCCTAGCAACCCCTCCTTGGGTTTCCAAGGCAGTATCACTACAGAAGTAGATTGCTCAACCTTCCTTCCAAGGAGTGGCTGGTGGGTTTGAACCACCAGCCTTCTGGTTAGCAGTCAAATGCCTTAGGCACTATGCCACCAGAAGTGCCCTGTAGGCTTTTCTTGGCTGAAATCTTTATAGGGGCAGATCTTTCTCTGGTGGAGCCACTGGGTAGGTTCAAACCAGCAACCTTTCATTAGCAGCCCATTGTTGCCCCTCCAGGGCTCCTTGCTGAGGCCCTAAAGCCATGACAAATCTGCATATAGGATTACCCAGTGCTGGTAAAGGGTCACTCTCCTTGGCTTCATATGGGGATGGATCATTCCTCAGAGAAATAAAAGAGGGGGTGGACAAAGAAGGAATGAGAGACAGAATTTTGGACTTTGCCTATTGGATTGCAAGACCAGAGGGACTGGGAACCACTGACCACTTTGGGTAGAGCCCAAAAAAATTGGTACTTGGACCAGGGCTCCCTCTGCAAGAAAGGCAGGACTGAGTTTCTTCAGACTTGGCTCTCTCTAGAGGTCCTGAGTCTGGCTCCTTCTGTAGGGTCTCCAGGTCAGGGACCTTCTCTTGTGACCTCAAGTTCTACCCTGGTCTCTTATTTTGATAGTGAGGGCTTAGTTTATGCTAAGCTCTCCCCTCTGGACCACCAAGTCTTCAGTGGGTGGTTGGACTGAATGTGAAGGTGTCTTCCAGGTCCTGCACCATGCTCATTCTCAGAATCCTTCGTCCCCAGGCCGGACTTCCCCAAAGGACAGTGGTGCACATTCTCTGAGAACAGGATGAGGTCCAGTAAACCTCATCTGAAGGCATCTTTTCCAGGCAGGGAGGGAGAAGCTATGGCCAGAACCTTTCAGGCCTTGCCCAGCATCAGCAGACAGCCTGGCATGGTTGGGAGAGCCCCTTAGCTTGGAGTCAAAAGTCAAATCACTTCTCTTTAAGTCTCAGTTTCCTCTAATATAAAATGGAAACCTACTAAATAGGGCAGCCTGAGGGTGGAATGAGATATCGTAGAAGAATGTACTTAGAAATATGGAACCCTCATGCAAATGTGGAGATTTATTATTTGCCGTTAGTCAGCAAGCTCCTTGAAACCAATGACCGTGTTACTCTATCTCCTGGCACCATAACTGACAGAGTAGGTGTTCAGTAAATGGATTTTGGGTGAATGGACAGATGGATGGATGGACAAATGGACACAGAGTGCTGGGGAACAATAGATTCTAGGAAATACTTTACACACCTTCTGTTTCATATACCACAGCAGCAGGGAGAGATTCACTTCAGAAACATGGTGAAAGCAAAAGATATCTCACATGCCACATATAACCAACCCAGGAAGTAGGAAACAAAGGCCAGAACTCTGGCCCGTGGGCTCTATCAACTCTGAAAAGAAGGCCTAATTGAACAATGTGGCTCTTGCTGCCTCCTGAATGCCCAAGCAAAGGGACTCAGAGAAAGCAAACAAACTATATTTTAAAATCTCAACATAGCAGGTACAATTTTTTCCTTAAGAAGCACAAAGTCTATTCTGGAAGGAAAAAATAAATAAATATATAGTTCACATGTTGTCACCAAGTGGTGGTTAAGTTTGTGTGTCATCTTGGCTGGGCCTGGTTGAGTGGCTGGGCAGCTGGATATAGTATTCCCCATGATGAGATTGGTAATCAACTCCATGGTGGACTCTACTCTGAGCAGCTGAGTTGCTGCCTTAGGGATGTGGTCTGCTTCCTGTATATAAGGAGAAGCCTTGGGGAATGGTCTCTAGCTTATGGCACGCTTGAACCCTGCATGTAGCTGTGTCATTGTTCAGCAGCCTGCCATGCTCTGCCGACCTTGGGACTTTCAATGGACTTGAATTAA
>NW_006921672.1:8992903-8999932 GCF_000298275.1 Orycteropus afer afer | reverse complement strand
TTCCATGTTCCGATGATTAGTGGATGTCTGTGGCTGTTTCTCTTCAATTTGAGTGGTGCCACATCAGCAAATGAAGGTCTTGAAAGCTTCTAGAGCCTTTAAACTTGGACTTCTAGCCTCCTGAACTATAAGAGAATAAACTCCTATTTGTTAAGGCCATTCCATTGGTGGTATCTTCTTGTCAGAGTGGCACTAGGTAACCAGAACATACCATATATGCCAATTTGAGTGTCCCCGAAGTTAAGTGCTGTGGGACATGAGAGGAGAAATGTCAATAAAGATGGGGCCAGGCTGGGCCTCAAAAAATGTGCAGATTTTGGGAAAGGATCCCTCCTACACTGTGACTCTCATAGAGTGTGGCTTCTCAGTGAACAGCCACTGACTGCACTGATTACTGATCAAGGGGAAGCTCACAATCAGTGCTGAGAAATACTAAGGAATCTCCATTACCTCACTTAGAGACCACCTAAGAAACTGAAACCAAAGCCTCCCAAGCCAGAATGTGCAAATGTCTACAAAGCCAGAGTTGAAGGGGTTGAGAAGGATGATAAAAAAAAAGGAACGATGTCTGGGGTGGACACTACCACTTAGGATCAGGCATTGGCTGCTGAGGACATCAGAGTCAGGACCACTCTTCTTGACCCTCAGTTACGTAGTCATTTGGCATAAAATTCTTTAGTCCTGTCCTATTCATGGACTCTCTTGACATAGGACCTTCAACGATGGAAGGAATACACAGGGTCACTGTACCAAAAGGAATTGGTCAACATTCAACCATTTCAGGAGGTAGCATATGATCAAGAACCAATGGTACTGAAGGAAGAAATCCAAGCTGCACTGAAGGCATTAGCAAAAAAAAGTCTCAGAACAGACAGAATAGCCATTGAGATATTTCAACAAACGGACAGAGACCTGAAGGTACTCATTCATCTATTCCAAGAAATTTGGAAGACAAACTACCTGGCCAATCAAATGGAAGATATCTGTGTTTGTACTCATTTCAATGAAAGATGATGCAAAAGAATGCAAAAACTATCAAACAATATCGTTAATATAACACATGAGGAAAATTTTGCTGAAGATAATTCCATTCCAGTTTGCATTAGTACATTGCTAGGGAGCTGCTGCATAGTCAAGCCAGATTCAGAAGGGGATGTAAAGTGAGGGATATAATTGCTGATGTCAGACGGATTTGGCTGAAAGCAAAGAATACCAGAAAGGTGTTCACCTATGTTTTATTGACTATGCAAAGGCATATGACTGTGTGGATCATAACAAATTATGGATGTCGTTGGGGCCTGTACAAGTTGGAGAACCAAGAAAATTCTTGAGAAGAATAATGTCAGACTGAGAAGAGAGCCTGAAGCTTGTGTGGAGTCTGAAGCTTTGAAGATGGGCATCTAAGAACCAGAGAAAGGAAGTGGGGGTGGAAAGGGGAGGAGGAGGTGAAGAAGAAGGAGAAGAAAGCTCTCAAGTCAATAACCTAACTTTCCACCTTAAGAAACTAGAAAAAGAAGCACAAGCTAAACCCAAAACAAGCAGAAGAAAGGAAAAAATAAAGACTGTTGTTGTTGGGTGTCATCCATTTGTTTCTGACTCATAGCGACCCTATGTGCAACAGAACGAAACATTGCCCCATCATGTGCCGTCCTCACAATCACTGCTATGTTTGAACCCATGGGTACAGCCACTGTGTCAATCTATCTCATTGAGGGGTTTCCTCTTTTTCACTGATCCTCTATTTTACCAAGCATGATGTCCTTTTCCATAGACTGGTCCTTCCTGTTAATGTGTCCAAAGTACCTGACACAAAGTCTCACCATCATTGTTTCGAAGGAGCATTCTGGCTGTACTTCCAAAACAGATTTGTTCATTCTTCTGGAAGTCCATGGTATACTCCGTATTCTTCACCAACACCATAATTCAAATGGATCAATTATTCTCCAGTCTTCTTTATTCATTGTCAAACTTTCACATGCATACGAGGCAACTGAAAATACTATGGCTTGGGTCAGGTGCACCTTAGTTCTCAAAGCGACACCTTTGCTTTTTTAAATTATTAAAAAGTGGTCTTTTGCAGTAGATTTGCCCAATGCAATATATCGTTTGATTTCTTGACTGCTGTTTCCATGAGCATTGATTGTGGATTCAAATAAAATGAAATCTCTAACAACCCAATCTTTTCTCTGTTTATCATGATGATGTTTATTCGTCCAGTTGTGAGGATTTTTGTTTTCTTTATGTCAAGCTGTAATCCATTCTGAAGGCTGTAGTCTTTTATCTTCATCAGTAAATGCTTCAAGTACTTGTTGCATTAGGAGTTCTGGTAGCATAGTGCCTAAGGCACTTGACTGCTACCCAGAAGGCTGGTGGTTCAAACCCACCAGCCATTCCTCAGAAGGAAGGTTGGGCAACCTACTTCTGTAGTGATACCGCCTGGGAAACCCAAGGAGGGGTCGCTATGAGTCGGGTCCGACTTGACGGCACATAACAACAAGAACGCTCATTGCATTCAGCAAGTTATATCATCTTCATGTCAGGTTGTTAATGAGCCTTCCTCCAATCCTAGTAATGCATTCTTCTTCATATAGTCCAGCTTCTTGGATAATTATTTGCTCAGCATACAGATTTAAAAAGCATGGTGAAAGGATAAAACCCTGATGCACACTTTTCCTGATTTTAAACCACACAGTATCCCCTTATTCTGTTCAAACAACTGCCTCTTGGTCTACATAAAGGTTCCTCATGAGCACAATTAAGTGATCTGGAATTCCCATTCTTCCCAATGACATCCATAATTTGTTACGATCCACACAGTCATATGCCTTTGCATAGTAATAAAACATAAGTGAACACCTTTCTGGTATTCTTTGCTTTCAGCCAAATCCGTCTGACATCAGCAATGATATCCCTCACTTTACATCCCCTTCTGAATCTGGCTTGACTATGCCGCAGCTCCACAGCAATGTACTAATGCAAACTGGGTTGGAATTATCTTCAGCAAAATTTTACTCGTGTGTTACTGTAACGATATTGTTTGATGGTTTCTGCATTCTTTTGCATCACCTTTCATTGGAATGAGTACAAACACAGATATCTTCCATTTGATTGGCCAGGTAGTTTGTCTTCCAAATTTCTTGGAATAGATGAATGAGCACCTTTAGTTCTGTGTCCATTTGTTGAAATATCTCAATGGCTATTCTGTCGATTCCTGGAGACTTGTTTTTTGCTAATGCCTTCAGTGCAGCTTGGACTTCTTCCTTCAGTACCATTGGTTCTTGATCATATGCTACCTCCTGAAATGGGTGAACGCTGACCAATTCTTTTTGGTACAGTGACCCTGGGTATTCCTTCCATCATCTTTTCATGCTTCCTGCACCATTCAATATTTTTCTCATAGAATCCTTCAATATTGCAATTCGATGCTTGAAATTTTCCTTTAATTCTTTCAGCTAGAGAAATGCCAAGCATGTTCTTCCCTTTTGGTTTTCTAACTCCACATCTTTGCACATTTCATTATAATATTTTACTTTGTAGGAGCTCTGATAGTGCAATACCTAAGGCACTTGACTGTGAACCAGAAGGCTGGTGGTTCAAACCCACCAGCCACTCCTCGGAAGAAAGGTTGGGCAATCTATTTCTGTAGTGATACTGCCTCGGAAACCCAAGGTGGGGTCACTATGAGTTGGGTCCGACTCGAGGGCACATAACAACAACATAATCATGGTCATACTTAGGCTTTCAAAGGTCAAACTTTTCACTTTAATTTTCTTCAACTTTAACTTCAACTTGATATGAACAATTGATGGTCTGTTCCACAGTCAGCCCTGGCCTTGTTCTGACTGATGATGCTGAGTTTCTCCATGGTCTCTTTTCACAGATGCAGTTGATTTGATTCCTGTATATTTCCAATTTTCCTAGATCCATACTTCATACATTCCACATTACAATAATTAATGGCTGTTTACAGCTGTTTCTTTTCATTTGGAGTCATGCCACATCAGCAAATGAAGGTCCTGAAAGCTTTACTCCATCCACATCATTAAGGTTGATTCTACATTGAAGAGACACCGCTTCCCTTGTTGTATTTTGAGTGACTTCCAACCTGAGGGGCTCATCTTCCAGCACTAAATCGGACAGTATCTCACTGCTATTTAGAAGGTTTCAGTGGCCAACTTTTTTCAGAAGTGAACTTGCCCCCATCCTTCTTCCTAGTCTTAGACCCACCATAGTTGACCCTCCTGGTATTTGAAACACCAGTGCTGTAGCTTCCAGCTTCACAGCAACACATAAACCACCACCACAATATGACAAAGTGACAGAAGAGTGGTGGTCAATAGCATTAGTCATGGGGGGGGGGGGAGCGAACCCACTGCCATCGAGTTGATTCCAACTCACAGCAACCCTATAGGGCAAAGCAACATTGCCTCGTAGGGTTTCCAAAGCTGTAAATCTGTACAGAAGTAGACTGCCACATCTTTCTCCATGGAGCAGCTGGTGGGTTCGAACCACCAGCCTTTTTTGGTTGGCAGCCAAACACTTTAACCATTGTGCCACAAAGGTTCTCCTTCATTTGTTGTTGTTGTTGTCATGTGCCGTCGAGTCGGCCCCGACTCATAGCGACCCTTCCTTGGGTTTCCGAGGCAGTATCACTACGGAAGTAGGATTGTCCAACCTTCCTTCCGAGGAGTGGCTGGCGGGTTTGAACCGCCAGCCTTCTGGTTAGCAGTCAAGTGCCTTAGGCACTATGCTAGCAGAGCGCCTTCTCCTTCATTAGGGAAATGCAAATCAAAGCCACAATGAGATACCACTTCACATTCACTAGGATGACTATAATTTAAAAAAAAAGATGGACAATAACAAGTCTTATCAAGAATGTGGAATCTTCACACATTGCTGATAGGAATGTAAAATTACACAGCCACTTTGGAAAACAGTTTGACATGACAGTTCCTCAAAATGTTAAGCATATATGACTCAGCAAATGAGAACATACATCCATACAAAAACTCATACACAAATTTCATAGCAGTGTTATTCATAATAGCCAAAAAGTGGAAATAATACCAAACTGATGAAAGATAAACAAAACGTGGTGTATATATGCAATGGAATATTATGCAGCCATAAAGAAAAATGAACTTCTGATATATGCTAAGACATGGATGAACGTTGAAAACATGCTAAGAAAGGAACCTTGGAGGCACAATGGCTAAGCACTTGGCTGCTAACCAAAAGATCAGTGGTTCGAACCCACCAGCTGCTCCATAGGAGAGAAGAATTGGTGATCTGCTCCCATAAAGATTATAGCCTGCCCCTATGGGGCAATTCTATTCTGTCATAGAGGATCACGATAAGTCAGAATCATCTTGACAGCACACAACAAAAAGTGAAAGAAATCAGACCCAAAAGGCCATGTATCATATGATTTCATTTATGTGAAATGTCTACAATAGGCAAATCTATAGAAACAGAAAGTAGATGAGTGGTCACGGGGACTGAGAAGGGAGAAGTAGAGAGAGTCATTGTTAATGGGTGTAGAGGTTTTTTTGGGTGATGGTAAAAATGTTCCAAAAATGATTGTGTTGATGGTTGCACAAGTGTGAATGTATTAAAACTTTTAAAGGGGTGGATTTTATGGTATATAAGTTCTATCTCAATGAAGCTATTATGTAGAAGGAGAGAGAGAAGTAAAGAAAAAGAAAGAAGGAAGCATCCTGACACATCTCTCCCTTCCTACCTTCCATCCTCTGGCAGTGCCTCCTGTTGGCCAAACCTACCCAGAAGCTAGAGGCCAGTGTACTTTGGGAAATGGGGCCCCCTGTGACACTGAAAGGAGCTCTGGTGGTACAGTGCCTAAGACAGTTGACTCCTGACCAGAAGGCTGATGGTTCAAACCCACCAGCCACTCTACAGAAGAAAGATGGGGCGATCTACTTCCATCAAGATTTACAACCTTAGAAACACAATTGGGGTCATTAGGAGTTGGAATCAACTCCATGACAGTGGGTTTGGTTCTTTTTTTCTTTCTTTCTTTCTTTTTTTTTTTTTTTCTTTTTTTTTTTTTTTTTCAGTGACACTGAACAAGGCAAGGAAAGAATGAAAATATGTCTATCACTCATCTCTGACTCTCCAGCACCTGGCATGTGGTATTGATGCCATATACATATGTCACATCAAAAAATGCCCCCCATTCCCCCACCTCCGAGTGGGCCCACTCATTTAGGTTCTGCCAGGCTGCACAGGGGACCTTTTTAATATAAATGGCCTGATGAGTCAGGTTCCTGTGACCAGGCTGAATGGGCTGTCACTCTCATCACCTTTCTCATATCCCTTGGTCCCCGAAGGTGCTTGAGAGAGCAAGCCATCTAGGAACCTAGACCCTGGGGGAGGCAGGGAGGAGTGGAGGGAGGAGCAAGGGTGGGCGGGACAGGGCGGGGAGAAAGAGGGAGGCTCTTCTTACTACTTAAAAGGGGCTCATACCACTTCCTCCACAAACAGGGAGCCACCAGCAAGAACGTGGGGGGGCCCCGCACAGATTTCCTGTGTGGTTTCATCTGCCCAGAGTGTGTCATGGACCTGGGTGAGTGAGTCTCCTGGTGTGAGAAGCAGCAGCGCTGGGGTCACCTTGATACCTAGGTTGGCCCTGGGGAATGGGGTGGGGTGAAAGGTCTGGGACAGCCTCCCTGAGAAATCAAGTTCTGGTTTGTTGAGAAATGGGGGCTGCTCTCCCCAGGCAGGAGAAGGTGCACCTGAACTTTCAGACACTGGGGATAGGGCAACCATGGAGCCAGGAAGGACATGGGGGGGGGGGGGGGGGAGTTCGGGCAGGGGGGGACTGAAGTTGTGTCTTTCTAGAACAGTAGGGACTGGAAAGGAGCTCTGGTAGCATAGTGCCTAAGACATTTGACTGCTAACCAGAAGGCTGGCAGTTCAAACTGGGGATTAAATCAGAATAAATTAAGCCATCTACCGGGAAGGAGCTCTGGTAGTGTAGTGCCTAAGGCATTTGACTGCTAACCAGAAGGC
>NW_006921672.1:8970033-8992803 GCF_000298275.1 Orycteropus afer afer | reverse complement strand
CCAGAAGGCTGGCAGTTCAAACCCACCAGCCACTCCTCGGAAGGAAGATTGGGCAATCTACTTCTGTAGTGATACTGCCTCGGAAACCCAAGAAGGGGTTGCTATGAGTTGGGTCTGACTCGATGGCACATAACAACAACAACAGGGACTGGAGAAGGAGGCAAGGCTGAAGTTGGTGGTGGGATTCTGATCTGGTCAGCACCTGTTCTCATCCCAGGCTGAGGTGATGGGTGAGGTCCTCTGAGACTTTGGGGACTAGTTTCGCTGGGGTGAAACCCTCCTCAGAGGACTCAGAACCCTACGGTTTAAAATGATTCGCAAGCCACCAAGGATATCTGGCTATTGGCTTCCCATTCCCACTTTTTTCTCTGGGAGTGCATTTAACTGCTAACCAGAATGTTGGTGGTTCAAACCCACCAGCCACTCCACAGAAGGAAGACTGGGCAATCTACTTCCATAAAGATTGACCGCCTCAGAAACCCAAAGGTGGTCATCATGAGTTGGAATCAACTCGATGGCAATGAGTTTGGTTTGGTTTGGTTTAAGAAGATGAGAATTCGCATACTCTTGAGGTTATAAGGAGGAGCAAATTAAAGGTGATTGCGTTTTGTGAATGGTGGAATGAGAGGGAAACGCAAACTGTGGTTGTTTTCTCTCTGCTGTGTGTACCATCAGCTCTGTCATAGCCTCTTGCAGGTTAAGGGGTGGACAGGCAACATGAAGGGGACTGCAAGGGTCACTCGGTTTAGAGAAACCGTAGCCAGGGCCTCTTGCACAGTTCCCTGCCTCTAAACCTCACTTATTCTGCCAGGTAGAGATGACTCTTTGCCTTCTAAAAAAATCATTCCTCTCATCTAACTTCAGTCCTATTGTTCTGCCTCGACTAGAAAGAATGTTAGGGAAGAGCCAAGGGGGCGCTCAGTGGTTCATCCAGCTCCAGCCACCCTATTTATAAATCTCAGCAGTGGAGTCAGAACCAGGTTGGAGTTAAGGAGGCCACGTTCCTAGACGTCTCATTCTCACCAGCAAGCAAAGCACCACGGCAGCCTCAAAGCCACAAGGGGTTGGCTTTGAAAAGTGAAGGTTCCCTTGGTGCACCCTGTGCTATCCTCACGCCCCTCCCCACCACACCACAGCCTCCCTGCCTTCATCATCTCTGCCTTCTCCATCCGCCCTCAACCCTGGGTCAAGACTCAGCAAAGAGTAGTTAAAGGGTTAAATCAGTCACCTATCCCCCACCCACCCATTCATCCACTATGAACTCCTGGAAAAGAGGAGATTCCTTCAGTCTGTGTCCCCAAGAGTGTAGGGAAGGTGGGCAGAAAGTGTTTGTGGAATGAATGAATGAATGAACGCCATCAAGAATTCTGAATAGATTTTAGTTTTGGGAAATCTCATCCAGCTTCCTCTCCTCCCAGCCAAGCTGCTCTTTGATCTCACTTCCCAGACACGGACCACAGAATGCAGATATCATCCACTAGAAATCTTGCTGCAGCCTCCTGTATTGACCACCACGCAGGAGACAGTGCAGTGTCTCAGTGGTGCACTGGGAAAGGTTTGAAAACTGGCTTCAGGGAGAAAGGCCCTGATGTGTAGCACTTGCCAATTTCCATAGTGTAAATTTTCCCACCATAGTCAATCTCAAGGCACCAAAGTGCCTGAATATGGTGTGCTCCCACGAGCACATAGCACATAGTGTCCTCCTCGTGGACCTAGGTCTGGGGTACTAGACTCGGGCTTTGATGCCAGAGAGGGAAGGCCATCTCTGGTCCACCAGGAAGAGGTGCTCTGGCTGCTCTTCTCAACCTGAGAGAGCGCCAACTGCCGAACCCATGACACTGGAAGCAGAGGAAGCCACTGAGCAGCTTTGCTCAGAATGGGCTCTGGGCCGTTGGGGCGGGTGGACCACGAAGATTCTAGTTTTTTTTTTTTTTTTCTTCTCAGTCTGCCCAGCAGGGAGCAGGAGGTGGGCGAGGGGGCAGAGTTTCTGTTACACAAAATGAGAACTCCACAGCAGAGTTGAGCTGGCCCTTTTCACGGTTTGAATGAGCATCTCTGAGGTGCCTCACCACCTTCGAGAAAAGGGGCTAAGATCTCCGTGAGAATTCACAAAAGCAGAAAAAAGAAAAACAAACCTGTGAGAGGACCATCCCTCGCAAGTCAGCCGTCAGGGCCAATTCCTCCTGGCCTCCCAGGAGCTTGGCTGGGGAGGCAAAGAACACTGCAGCCTAGGGTAGGGGGCGGGGCATCCCTCCTCTTTGCTTGTGCTTTCTTTCATTCAACTGTCAATTACTGAGGATTCAAGATGATCAATCTGGTGGGCAGAGACACATGAACATGTCAACCAGACACTGCAACAGAGTGAAAACTGGGGCTGATGGGGGTGAGGGCAAGGCACTTATGAAGCTCAGAGTAGGCAATAGTGAGCATTTATGCCAGGTTTTGAAAAGTGTGTAGGAATTGGACGGAGCTCTGGTCACATAGTGGTTAAAGCGTTCATCTGCTAGCCTAAAGGTTGGCAGTTTAAACCCACCAGCTGCTCCCCAGGAGAAAGACTTGGCAGTCTGCTTCCATAAAGATCTACAATCTTGGCAACCCTACAGGGCAGTTCTACTCTGTCCTAATGGGTCACTATGGGTTGGAATCAACTCAGTGGCAGTGGGTTGGGTTTGGTGGGAGTTGACAGAGCAGATAAGGAGGAGCAAGGGGACTGGGCTATGGAGGCCATGGCAAACTCAGCAGAGGCCAATAAGATACACGAGGGAAGAAACATAAGATGTAGGCAGTGAAGGAGAGTGGGGCGAACCAGAGGGTGCGTGTCCCACCTGAAGGCATCCAAATCTAATTGTTTTTAAACTCCACGCAGCCAGGCCTGGATTCAGCCTTTGGGCTTCCAGATGGTCAGCTCTGGCAAAAGTGACAGAGACAAGAAAGAAGCAAATTGAAGGGAAATACCTAGCCATGCCAGGGAGGAAGGGAGGAAGGGTGCTGGGAGAGGGACAGCAGAGCTAATCCCTAAGACTTTGTGTGCATGGCTAAGAGGTTTGGGGCTTTATCCTGAAAGCAATGAGGGGCCAGTGAAGATTTTCTTTTTTAATTAGATGAGTTGCAGTTCGAGAGCTGTGTTTTGGAAGGAGCTCTGTGGCAGCCAGTGAGAGCAAAGCCTTACCCTCAGGGTAGAGGTAGGGACAGCTCTGGGAGATATTAGGGGACAGAAGCAACAAAACTGGTGACCAACAGGATATGGGAGAGTGAAGATTCCCTTCATGCTCTTCAGAGGACCCTGTACATGTCAGGCTCATCAGAAATGCAGAGTGACACAGTCTGATTGAAGCTCAGATTCATCTCCCCAGAGCTGTGTTACCCTAGGCAAGAGGCTTAACCTCTCTGGGCCTCTATCTTCTGGAACTTAAAATGAGAATCACAAGGGGTGGCTCACAAGATGTTATGAGGCACTACATAAAGACTGAGAGGCAGTACAAAAGCATGAAGGAGTGTGGTTTCTGTAATTAGTTGGCTTGAGTTCAAAGCACATCTCCACTGCAGGCCAGTTGTGTGACTCTGGGAAAGTTACTTCATCTTGCTCTGCTCCAACTTCCTCACTAGTAAGTGGAGATTCTAGTAGTACCTACTTCAAAGGGCTTTGTTGTTGTTGTTATTTGCCGTTGAGTCGGTCCCGACCCTGACTCATTGCGACCCCTCCTTGGGTTTCCGAGGCTGTATCACTACAGAAGTAGGATTGCCCAACCTTCTTTCCAAGGAGTGGCTGGTGGGTTTGAACTGCCAGCCTCCTGGTTAGCAGTCAAGTGCCTTAGGCTCCTTCAAAACTCCTTCAAAGGGCTTTAGTGAGGATGAAATGAAAGTGTACTTGTAAGTGGTTTGGTGCATAATGAGAGCTCAATAAATGTGGAGTCTGTTGTTGGATAAAGCAGTTGATATTACAGTGGGGGCCGTGGTGGGTCAGTGGTGCAAGAGACCTGGGTTCAATTCCTAGCCAATGTACCTCATGTATAGCCACCACCCGTCTGTCCGTGGAAGCTTGCATATTGCTGTGATGCTGAGCAGGTTTCAGTGGAGCTGCCAGACCAAAACAGACTACAAAGGGAGAGAGTCCTGGCTATCTGATGCTGAAAACCCAGTGTATGAAAACGCTATGGCTCAGAATATTCTGATCGCGTTGTGCGTGGGGTCACCATGCTCAGGGACTGATTCAATGGCAGCTAAAACAGCAACAGGATTCAGCCAGCTCTCACCCACCCTTGGCTGTTGTCTGAGGTTCATCCTGACCCCTTACTGCTTCCCTTACCCCCTCCTCTCCCCTGCCCACCCAGGAAAAGGAGCGAGTTGGGCTGGCAGGTGAGGAAGTCCAGAGAGGAAAGAGCTCAGGTAGTGCTTGGGGCTGCCTGGTGGGGTGCCATGACTCCTAGGGTGACCTGAAGGACCTAGAAAATGTGGGGATGGAAGTTTAGGGGCCAGGGGAGCAGCCCACCGGCAATCCCCTCCTCCCAGGCAGCCAGGAAGTTTCTCTTGCTGGGGACTCAGGTTGGAGACCTAGGGAATTTTCTTTTCATTACAGTCATTACTGGAAACTCAAGAACTCAGAAAACACCCAACACCAGGCCAACCACTCCTTTACCCCCAAGATTCCCTCCTCAACTCAACCCACTGACGCTGCTGCCCAAGACCAGTTGCTTTATGACTTTGTAACAAGAGTGATCTGACTCATGGCCACTGACCAGGCCCCCTCTACCACACACAACGTTCCCCACAGTTCTGCTAAGTTTCCCTGTTTGGTTACCTTTCTTGAAAATGGCCTGTTATGGTCCTATAAGACTCCAGCCCATCCAATACACTCAGAATGTGAAATCATCTGTACACACACACACACACACACACACCAACTCCTACCTCCCTCCCCCGCCCCCCAGTGCAAAAGGATTGGACAGGGCCCATGAGAGGAGGTCGGCGGAGTAAAATAGAAACATTATTCTTGCTCTTATACTGCACCCGTTGTAACTTATCAAAACTTTGAGGTTTCTCAGTTCTCACTGACAGTCAGAGTGGGCTTTCTCTAGAGTAACTGAAAGACAGTTACGTGTTTAAAGAAACCTCGAGGGCTTAATAGCAAGATGAGTCAGTCAGGGACAGGCTGTGCATTGGACTGTGAAAAGAGCAGTTAAGGTAGAGACTTGCCCTCGGGCTCAGGAGCTCAAAGGGGTAACTCAACAAGCAACAGGAGGGGGGTTGGAGCTCAGTGCTGCACAAGAACCCGTTGCCAGACAGAACTGCGAATACTCGTGCACAAGCTGGTGACAATGGGACATTGATGCCTGTCTCCAGAAATAAAAGATGCAGCTAGGTAGGCAGGTGCAAGTAGACAGTGGGGGGGGGGGGGTTGTTGATTGCTGTGCTGAGCACTGAACATCATCCTAAGGGCTGGGTGAAAAAAACAGTGACCACTGAGTGGATTCCAACTCACAGAGACCCCATGTGTGTCAGCGTAGAACCCTATGCTATAGGGTCTTCGATGACTGGTTTTCCAGAACTAGATCTCCAGGCTTTCCTTTGAGGTGGGTGGGCTTGAACCTCCAACCTTTTGGTTAGCAGTGAAGCACATTAACCGTTTACACCACCCAGGGACTCGTAACTCTAAAACTTTCGGAGATGGGAGGTGGTGGGATGTTAGCATTAGAGATATGTTTTAGGAAGACATATCTAGAAGCCGCACACTGGATAACTTGCTGGAAGCAGGGGAGATACCTACTCATTCCTATGACTTGATGCCCTTCCTCATTTTCCTGGGAACCCCCAAGTCAGAAGAATCACCCAGCCTGAGACAACCCCTTTGGAGCATATTAGGTGTCCCTGGGTATGCAAACAGTTAAGCACTCAACTACCAACCTAAAAGTTGATGGTTTGAACCCACCTAGAGATGATGCTTGGGAAGACAGGCCTGCTTCCAAAAGGTCACAGCCTTGAAACCCCTGTGGAGCCCAGCCCCCCTCTGACACATCGATTCCAGTGCCTAAGGCATTTGACTGCTAACCGGAAGGCTGACGGTTCAAACCCACCAGCCACTCCTTGGAAGGAAGGTTGGGCAATCTACTTCCGTAGAGATACCGCCTCGGAAACCCAAGGAGGGGGTCGCTATATACAGCAGTGAGTTTTGTATTTTTTATAGGACAGGAAGAACTACCCCACAAGGTTTCCAAGGCTGTAAATCTTTCCAGAAGCAGACTGCCACATCTCTCGCCCGTGGAACAGCTGGTGGGTTCAAACCACCAACCTTTCAGTTAGCAGCCAAGTGCTTGCACCACCAGGGCTCCTTGACTGGAGCACGTGAACTCAATTTGGCTATCATACAGCTAGATTTCCAGCAGGTGGCGCTGTAGCCAAGGACACAAATTACTGGGAATCTGCTGCTTCCTCTTGGGAAGCTGGGATGCTTGCTGGAAAGGGCCCCCAGCCTCTGGAAGATGCTTGGATCAAGGTCCCAGGCTCTTTCCTGTCCCAGTACCTACTAAGACAAACTGTGATGGACCTGAAAGTCCTGCCTGTGGGGCAGACCCTGGCTGAGAACTCAGCACTAGGTATAGTCCTCGGAGTGCTCCAGATTGTTAAGTGAGAAAAGACTTAAACTATCCTGTGGAGGTCTGATGGCACAGTGCCTAAGGCATCTGACTGCTTACCAGAAGGTTGGTGGTTCAAATCCACCAGCCACTCCATGAAAGCAAGACTGGGCAATCTACTTATGTAAAGATTTACCACCTTGGAAACCCAGTGGGGGTTGCTATGATTGGAATCAATTGACCCCAGTGGGTTTGGTTTTTTTTTGTGGGAGTTTACCTTGTGGACTGTCCTCCCTTAGTCCCCAGGAGGAAATAAGTACCATGTTCCTCAGAAGGTTCATCCACAAAGCAGAATGGAGTGGTCAAGGGTCCATCACAGCACAGCCAGGCCTTGTGCTAACCTGGGTCTCTGTCTGCTGTTCGGACCCAAGGGGAGCCTCCTGCCTTCCAGAATGTACCTTCATTCTCATCTCTACTCTGGGCAGGGCCAGGTCAGGTCCTCTTCCTAAAGCTGACCATGCCCCCCATCCACCCATCTCCCCAGGCCTTGGATTATAACACTAGATAAAGGAGAGAAAACATAGGCAAATGTCCCAGGCAAGCAAATTTAAAAAGTAGAGTAACCTCAAAGAGCAGCCTCCATCCTACCAGCAGGCCACAGTATAGTGTCTGAGGCCACCTTAATGCTCCCTCCCTTGGAAGGACCACCAAGACATTCATTCATTCATCAGCATACAATTCCTGAGCATCTCCTTGACTGGGGGCTGAGCTAGATTGGGTCCCTGCCCCAGTGGCAGTCTGGGGGCTGGAGGGACATGCAAATCAACAGTCTGAGCTCAGTGAATGTTGGGTCAAAAGAGAAATGGGGGTGGGGGTGCCCATTCTGATCTTGCTTCTTTTTGAGGCCTCAGAGTGGGTGAGGAAGACAAGGAGGTGAGGGGGGGGTGGGGGGATCCTGGGCATTGGGCCAGGTGTTCAAAGGCACAGTCTGATTCTGCTGTTCTGTTTCGGCAGACACAGTGCCTGGAGTGTGTGATGAAATTCCCAACAGCATCTCCCCCTCTCCTCCGCTTTCTGAAATAACAAAGAGACATCCCTGCCAAGCAATAACTTTCTCCTTGTCTCCTGCAGGGAAACCAATGAAAAGCGTGCTGGTGGTGGCCCTCCTTGTCATTTTCCAGGTGAGGTTTCCTGCCAGGGAAAGCTCTGTTCCCCGATCCACAACCCCCTCCCCAGACCTGCCCCCTCCCTAGCCAGGAGGTCTGCTGGAGGAGCTGAAAACATGCTAGAAGAAATAGGAGACCCAGACACAAACCCACTGGCCATTCATTAGGCTGATGGCTGCCCCTCTCCATCTGCTGAGTGGCCCAGAGAGCCACAGATCTTCCCTGACTTCCTTTACTCCATTGAAATTAAAAGAAAGGGAGATGCATTACCACCATTCTCCCCACTCCACCTCCAACATACCCCACCCAGAAGACAGAAATTAAGCTCCATCTGCCTTGAGAGAAAAGAGCTGCAAAAAGCAAGTCCCATGGCTTCTCTGAGCCTCCCTTTCCCCATTACCAGGTTTTATACATGCATGCTCACACCCCCACACGTAAAACTTCACTTGTGAGCTAGGAATCTTTGGTTTGGTGGCCTGGTTCCTATCCTATCGCTTCAAAGTTGTCTCCTCACCCTTCACTCCTGGCAACCTCCAGGCAAAGGCTCCCCTCAAAGACCCACCTGAGCCCCACTGTTGGGAAGGAAAGAGAGGATGGGACCCTGAGGGTGGGGACGGGATTAGTGCACACACTTTTGAGTGGCTCAAACTCTGCAGACACAAAGGCCATAAACCCCTCTCCTGGTCCACACACTCCCCACCCCGTTTACAACGTTCTGCTTCTCCGTCTCAGAAGTGGAGACAGAAAATCTGCCCCCACCAGGTGCCACAGTTAGGAAAACCTGTAACTTATGGAGTCCTCTCCTCCATTTGATGAGGGTGGGAGTCGCTGGGGGGGGGGAGGGGCAGCTGAGCTAGAGCTGGAAGTGCGTGCTTCAGAGCTTGGCTCTTCCCCAGCTCTCGAGGCCAGAGGGGCAGCTTTCCAGGAGCTCCTGCCAGAGGCAGGCCCCGCCGAGCTGGGCGCTGTTCCTGAAACCCCATCCTGAAGCCACCACCCCCTCCCCTCCCGCCGCCCCCAGAGCTTGGGCTGTATCCCACAGCCTGGCCCCTTCCCCAGCGCCACTCCCTCCCGCCCCTTTCTCCCCTCTGGCTCCAGGAGTGCAGAGGGGCTGCCTTGCAGGCTGTGGAGGTTGAAAGGCTGGGGAGAGGCTGAGGAAAAGCTTTGGCTGCTTCTTCTCTTTCACTTGATTGGGGGGCGGGTTGCTCAGATGGGGCAGGATGTGGTGGGGCTATGGACTGCAGAGACATCAAGGCTTTTGGCCGGTAGAGCAGCCCAGTGTGGGGAGGAGAGAGAAGAGAAGGAAGACAGGACTGGGTAGTGGGAAGTAACCTTCCTCGAGTTTGGGATCAGTGCCCTCCAGAAAGGCCCAGAACCAGGGGCCTAGCCTCTGGCCTTCCTGGAAGAAGGGCAGCCAGCCTCTTCCAGGGCTCCCAGGCTGCAACCTGTGCCACTGGGAGTAAAATGGGTGCCACTGACTTTTCTCCTCAAGCTAGCAGTGCCCAAGGAAAAGGCTCCGGGCCATGTTCCTAGCAGGACAGTGACAAAGCCAAAGGCTCAGAAAGGCAAAGACAGGATGCAGGGAGATCAGAAGACTGGGGGTGACTCCTTGCTGCAGTGACCTTGGGCAAACCTCATCACTTCTCTGAGCCTCCCCTTCCTCACTTCTGAGGCCCCTCCAGCTCTCCAGCCATCTGGAAAACCATCACAGAGGAACTACTGGGAGCCCGTGCACTGAGTGTGGTCTCCCAGACCTTGGAGGGGAGGATGGTCCCAGGTGCACCATCCCCCTCAAGTGTCCCCAGGGCCCCATCCTTTCTTCCCTCCCCCACAGTGGGGCTCAGATGGATCTGAAAGAGGAGGCTTTGGCTCAAAGTTGTGGGGATGGGAGATGACTTGGGGTGATAGAATAGGAACCAGGCCACAAACCAAGGGTTCTTTTCTTAGCTCACATGTGAAATCTTACACGTGTGGGTGTACACACATATGTGCAAAACTTGGTCACCTCCCAGTCTTTGCTTCTGCAGCTCCTCTCTGAGAGCCTCTATAAAGTGTGTGCCCATCACCCCGTCCTGCCATCCCTCCTCCCCTGCCCCCTGCCCCACTCATGGGGCACATGAGCTTCCCATGTGGAGTCTTCCACTCCAGCTCCTTGCCCTGCAGGTGCCACTGTCTTGTTTTCATTGTTGTGCACCCTGAGCCAGGGCTGGCACACGTGCCCTCCCCCATTGATAAAATCACAGCAGGCTTCCTGAACCGTCCCCCACTCCCAGCCCCACAGACCGGCTCAAAAAAGCCCGGAGCAGCTGAGCCCTGCTGATTGGGATCTGCCAGAAGACACTGCCAGGAAGAGAGGGTGGTAGCATAGGGGGAGATGACAGCTGCCAAGGTGGGGAGGTCGCAGAGGACTCAGTCACAGCTGAGGCGGCCTCAGTTTCCAGCAGCCCCAGCACCCATTCATTCAATAGTCATGGAGGCCCAAGACACCTCACATGCATTGATTGAGCTCCTACTGGGTGCTAGGCACTATACCAAGAGCACCAGGAATCCAGAAAAGTCTCCAAGTTGCTCACCACCCTTGATCACAGTAGCTTCTCCCAAACCCAGGGCTCCAGTGGCCTCTTGTTGTTAGCTGCCCAACAAGTCGGTCCCCAACTCTTGCAACCCCATACACAACGAAAAGAAACACTTGTTGTTGTTGTTATGTGTCGTGGAGTCGGCCCTGACTCATAGCGACCCTTCCTTGGTTTTCCGAGGTGATATCACTACGGAAGTAGATTGCCCAACCTTCCCACACCCTGATGGGTTATGTATCCAACTGTTGTGATCAGTTTTACGCTGGCTGGTTTTCAGAACTGGATCACCAAGCCTTTCTTCCTTGTCTGTCTTCGTCTGGAAGCTCTGCTGAAACCTGTTCAACACCATAACAACATACAAGCCTCCAACTGGTGACAGATGGGTGTTGGCTGCACAAGCAGTGCATTGGCCAGGAATCGAACCCGGGTCTCCTGTATGAAAGAAGAGAGTTTGACCACTGGCCACCACTTCCCTCTTAGTGCCTATTAGTGGGACCTTTAGGCATTCTTCTCTTCTGCCCCAGGCCTCTCCTCAGTCCTGACCCCAAGGTAGATTGTGCCTCAAAAGCTGAGGTATTCTGTAGACCCCTTAGAAAGCTTTCTGCCAGGTTCTAAAGGAGGCTCAAGAAGGTTTCCAGCAGGCAAAAAAAAAAAAAAAAAATCCATGCAGATGAAATGGTTCAGGCCTCTTCCAAAGAGGATGAGGATCTCACACTGATTCAGCCTCTCTGAGGTATCAGAGCTTGGGTCAGGTATCTGTGTCCATGAGTTCAAGGAACGCTCATAACCACTTGAAGGAGGTATTATTCATCTCCATTTCACAGATAAGAAAATAGAGGCCCAGAGAAATGAAGTGTGTTTAACAGGCTTGAGGTTTGTCTGATTCCAAAGCCCAGATATTTCCACTATCAGCAAATGATAGGTTGAGGCTTTTGGAGCTGACAAAATCAGACCCTTGCTACTCATTAGAAATGCAGAGACTCTCCTCCCCTGAGCCAGCCTGCTGAATCAGAGTATGCATTTTAACAAAATACTTCCTGTGCACTGATTCTGTACCAAAGAATCCCCTAGAGAGTTTAGAAGAACACAGATTCCTGGGTGCCAACCCCCTGAGGTTCTTACTCATGAGGTCTCAGGTGAGGCGCCCAAATCTGCATTTCTAACAAGCTCCCAGGTGATGTTAATGATGCTGATCTATGGACCACACTTGGAAACCACTGCTCTAGGTAATTCCAGGCCCCAGGCCCCGGAGGTTTAGACCCACCTAGCTAAGCCGCGATCACAGGGGATGGCACTGGACTGGTAGCCTCTCATTCCATTGTGCTTGGTGTCACCATGAGTCAGGGCCAACTAGATGGCAGCTAAGAACAACTGTAGGGAAGGGAAGAAAGCTAAGTTGGGTTGTTTTCCTTCTCCCCAGGTGTGCCTGTGCCAAGATGAAGTCACAGACGATTACCTTGGAGACAACACCACGGTCGACTACACCTTGTACGAGTCCGTGTGCTTCAAGAAGGATGTGCGGAACTTCAAGGCCTGGTTCCTCCCAATTATGTACTCAGTCATTTGCTTTGTGGGCCTGCTGGGCAACGGGCTGGTTGTGTTGACTTACATCTATTTCAAGAGGCTCAAGACCATGACAGATACCTACCTGCTCAACCTGGCCGTGGCGGACATCCTCTTCCTCTTGACCCTTCCCTTCTGGGCATACAGTGCTGCCAAGTCCTGGGACTTTGGTATCCACTTTTGCAAGTTCATCTTTGGCATGTACAAGATAAGCTTCTTCAGCGGCATGCTCCTACTTCTTTGCATCAGCATCGACCGCTATGTTGCCATTGTGCAGGCTGTCTCAGCCCACCGCCACCGTGCCCGCGTCCTGCTCATCAGCAAGCTCTCCTGTGTGGGCATCTGGATACTGGCCATAGTCCTCTCCATCCCAGAGGTGCTGTACAGTGGCATTCAGAGGAGCAGCAGTGAGCAGACACTGCGATGCTCCCTCATCACCGAGCATGTGGAGGCCTTGATCACCATTCAGGTGGCCCAGATGGTGGTGGGCTTTCTGATCCCTCTCATGGCCATGAGTTTCTGCTACCTTGTCATCATCCGCACCCTGCTTCAGGCACGCAACTTCGAACGCAATAAGGCCATCAAGGTGATCATCGCCGTGGTCGTGGTCTTCATAGTCTTCCAGCTGCCCTACAATGGGGTGGTCCTGGCCCAGACTGTGGCCAACTTCAATATCACCAGTAGCAGCTGTGAGCTTAGCAAGCAGCTCAACATCGCCTATGATGTCACCTACAGCTTGGCCTGTGTCCGCTGCTGTGTCAACCCTTTCTTGTATGCCTTCATCGGTGTCAAGTTCCGCAGTGACCTCTTCAAGCTTTTCAAGGACTTGGGATGCCTCAGCCAGGAGCGGCTTCGGCAGTGGTCTTCCTGTCGGCATACCCGACGTTCCTCAATGAGTGTGGATGTTGAGACCACCACCACCTTCTCCCCGTAGGAGGCACTACTGCCCGGACTCGATGGACTTCTCCTAGAGTCTCTGTGGCAGGGACTGGGAGCAGATGCAATGACTCAGGCCCCAAAAGCTGCTGAGGGAAAGATAGTTCTTGTCATTAATGTTTATATCAGAGTGAAAGCCAGTGCCTCAGAAGCCAGCTTAACCCCCATCCCAGCTACCTCAACCAAAGCTGAGAAGAGACAGGACCTTAAGCTAGCACCAGAAGTGGCAACACTCTAAAACCAAAGCTGTTGTCTCCCAATCCAAAAACCAAAAGCGAAAGTCAAGAAACAATTCAGCGTCCTGGTGTGAAGGGGTGGTGAGAGGTAGGGTGGTGGAGGTGGGCTGGTGAGGCCTCTGAATGAACTTTTTATTGACTTAGAAAGAAGTCCCCTCAGAGATTCCCAGGGCTGAGACAAGGTCTTTCAGAAAACAAGGCTTTGTTTCCAAGACCAGAGATGGGAGAAAGACTCTGGCTTGTGGGGGAAAAGAGAGGTCAATGGGTCAAACTCTCTTGGAATCCCTCCCTCCATCTATCCTTTTCCACTGCCATGAGAGCAAGCAAGAAATGGCAGACTCCAAGCCTCCCTAAAGACATACCTGCCCCCTTGCCTGCCCCTCTACTCAGGATGGTCCCCCTCCCCAGCTCTCTACAGGGGAGGGTGTGGCGTTTCCTGTAGACCAGGCCAGCTGCCTCAGCCCACCTGGCTAAAGCCCTGTCTCCCAGCCTAGGCTCTGGAATGATGAGGAGAGGTGATCAGCCCTGCTCAGGTCTGGGCTCTGCTGGGATGGAGCGGGCAGGGGGAAAAGGTTAGAGGAAAGGGTGGCTACAAGGCCGGACTGCGGAAAGCCAATGAGTTCATTCTTTGTTCTTTGTCACAGGAACAGAAAAACTCTCCCCATGTTCTGCTTTCAATTCATTAAGAGAGCACATTTTACTCATACACAAATAAAAGTTTTCCCTGGAGGAAACTACAGCTTTAAAGAAAGGCAAAAACATCTTCTGTAAATGGCAAATGAGTGTGTTCTTGTTTTGCAACCCCCCACACCCCACCTGACCTCCCCCACTTTCCTGCTTTCCCTCCTCCCCCGGCCTCATTTCTCAGATGCTCAGAGTCATGAGGTCTTCTGAGCTATGCTCTGAGCCCATCCAATGACACAGGCCCAAGAGGCTGAGAGAGGTGGAAGGAAGGGAAAGACAGAGTGTCCATCTTGCAAATACCCTGGCAGAGCTCATGGGATAGGACCCAAATCTATGTGGTCCACAGACACTGGTCTGAACTGAGATTTGAAAAGCTCCACGTTGTCCCGGTAACCTCTGTGGCTGGGAGCTCCCCTGACTCTTGGTGAATCTGCTCACTGCTCGGCTCACCTGTCCTTGCTAATGATTAACATGCTTGGTTGCTAATTGGAAGTTGGGGGTTCAAGTCCACCCAGAGGTACCTCAAGAGGAAGGAGGAGGAAAGAAAGAAAAAAGGCTGGTGATCTGTTTCTGAAAAATCAATGACTGAAAACCCAATGGGACACAGGTTCACTCTGACACACATGGAGTCACCATGAGGTGAGACTGGTTTGTTTGGTTGTTTCTGCTCACCTGGCCCAACTAGAGCCCCTGACCCTTTGTCATCTCCCTTAGCCTCCCAGAACTGCTATTTGGAAGAAGGGCCTTTCCCTGGGATCAGAGACCACGGCATCCTGGATTAAGGGGGCCTGGAGAAAGGACTCATAAGATAAGCTTATCCTTTGCTAGAAACTCAAAACGAGGATCACCCATAACCCCCTCTGGCTACTGCAGCAGGGATGGTCTTCCCCATGTGGAGGGGTGGGGCTAAAGGAGCAGCTCTTCTAGGAACTCAGGCCAGGTATCCATGTCACTGGGTGCCTGGTGCACACCCACAGCCCCGACTTCTCCAAGCCAGAGAGAATCCAGGGACAGGTGGGCAGATGTCCTGAAGTGCTGTCACACGTTGCAATAATTCTGGGCCTGGGGCAGGAGGGCAGATAGGGAAGGGCTAAGACGCTCACGCGAAGATGGTTCCATCTATTTTTCTCAAGTGAAAAAGAGCCGCTTGAATATGGGACGTGCCTGGTAATGAAGCCCATTCTCTCTCTCTCTCTCTCTCTCTCTGAACCCCTTTCCATTACGTTCCTCCTTGGAGTTTTTTTAACTCAGCGCATTTGTCAGCCGGCCCCTAAGCCTGGACGCGCATCCTGAGAGGAAGGATCTGGTGCTTACAGTCAGCATGGCACAGCCTTCAGAGGCCGCATTCAATATTAAAAGATGCAGCTACAGCTGTGCAGCATGCGTGCAGTTTCCAGTGTGTGTATGTGTCCCCGGAGGGAACCTGCCCATGTGCATGTGCGTGTGTGTGCATGTGGAGCTGCTGGTGTGTGCATCCTAATGAGGTTCCAGATGGGAAAACGATCCTTGGTTCCTGAAGGGAAGGAATGTGATGGGGCAGGCATGGAAGAGAGACCCAGGCCAGCCGCATGAACACATCACCCCAGCTTCAAATACATTTTCCTAAAATAACTGGATGCCTCCAAATATTTACAGAGACAACAAAACTACCCCCAGCAATGTTAAGTCCCCAAACCACTGTGTCTCAGAAGTTCTGACTTCAGTTGTTCAGGCCCTGGGGATACCCTGATCCCTGCTTCCTTGTCCAACTCTTTCACACACCTACCCTGAGCTTTGGGGTGACCCTGGAAGAAGGAAAGAGCCCACTGGGAAGGCCCATCCAGGCCTTTTCTCTTTCTCTCTCTTTTTCTCTCTCTTCTGCTTCTTGCAACTGCCTGGGTTCACTGCCCCCATGGCCCTCCTCAGCCTGCTGCAGCTTCCTGCTTCATTCCATTGCCTGGCCCCATCCCCTATCATCATCACTGGCTGCAACCCCAGGCCAGACCAAAAGTGTTTCCAGGCCACAGATCTGCCCTTTCAGCTAGAAGCACCACACCTCTTGAATCACAGACTCCCAGAACTGCAAAGGAACCTCAAAGATCTGCCAGTCCAACCCTAGTCTTTCTCTATGGGGAAACTGAGGCCCAGAGGGAGGAACTGACTTGCCTAAAGAGATATCACAATGTAGGGCTATTGGGTACACTTGCTATGGGACCCCAAGGGTCTGACAGGTTTGCAAGAGTGAGGCTGGGAAGAGCAAAAGCTCTGGAGCAGGCTGACTCTAAATCTCATCTTGACCCCTTCCTGGCTGTGCAACCTTCAGCTGTTGCTCAACTGCTCTGGGTCTCAGATTTCTCAACTGTAGAATGGAGAGGAGTTGGGTAAATCCTTAGCACAGTGCCTGGAATGTAGCTGTGGTGTGTCATGGTGAAAAGCATGGACCCTGCAGCAGGGATGCCTGGTCTGAATTCCAGCCCACTCATTGGACTGGTTACTTAACCTCTCCTTGCCTCAGTTTCTTGATCTATATAAGGGGGGTAATAATAATATCTACCTCTTAGGGTTGTTGTGGGAATTAAATGAATTAATCGCTGTAAAATACTTAGAAATCCGTACGTAAATGCCATTGGTATTCATTTTGGAGATCTTCAATAAAAGTTGATAGTCATGTAGTGTCAGTTCCAACTCAAAGCAACCTTGTTTGTTTGTTTATGTGCCGTCGAGTTGGACCCGACTCATAGCGACCCCTCCTTGGGTTTCCAAGGCAGTATCACTACGGAAGTAGATTGCCCAGTTCCCTTCCAAGGAGTGGCTGGTGGGTTTGAACCGCCAGCCTTCTGGTTAGCAGTCAAGTGCCTTAGGCACTATGCTACCAGAGCTCCTCAAAGCAACCTTATACGTAACAAAACAAAATATTGCCCCGTGCTGTGCCATCCTCACAATTCCTGGTATGTTTGAGCCTGTTGTGGCAGCTATTGTGTCATTCTATCTCATGGAGGGTTCCTCTCGTTTTTTGCTGACACTAAATTTACCAACCATCATGTCCTTGTCTAGCGACTGGTCTTTTCAAGAAATGGTAGCTAAAATAAATAAATAAATAAAGTTGCTAACTGCAAGGAAACCAAATTCAATTTCGTAGCCCCAATTCCTCCTGCACCATTTACAAGTTGAGCTGGAGGGCAGCTTGGAGATTAGCTAGTCCTGTCTTTTCTATCAAGAAGCTCTGGCAGTGTAGTGGTTAAGGCATTTGGCTGCTAACCAAAAGGTCAGTGGTTTGAATGCATCGGGCGGTCCGTGGAAGAAGGCGTGAGGCAGTCTGCTTCCATAAAGACTGACAGCCTTGGAAACCCAGTGGAGGTCACTATGAGTTGGAATCGACTTGATGGCAATGATTTGGTTTTGGGGTTTGGTCCTTTGTACTAACTATACAGCTGAGTCAGCTAAGACTCAGAGAGGGGAAACAGTTCAATTGAGGTCTCTCAGGAGCTCTTGCTAGAACTTGAATCCTAGCTTTCCAGGCTCCCACTCCAGAGCTCTTTGCCACAGACCTTGCTACACACACTTGAAAACTCCTCCACACCCACACTCCCACACACCATGCTTATCTCAGGACTGTGGAGTTCTTCCCCACCAGGCATTGTCCATCTTGTTCCCTGGCCAGGTCCTCAAGGGGAACCTCTCCTCTCCCCCATAAACATCTCCTGTCCTTGCCAGTTGATCCGAGTAATGCAGTAAAAAGAAATCTGGCAGGGAGGCCCAACAGAAATCTGGCAACGGATCTTTTTAAGAAAGGAAGATGGACCCCTTTCTCTGGGAGTTAGACTCTCAGGTGCATTTCTGTGTTGAAGGTAAACAGATTGGAGGCAGAAGAAGCAGACCTAGGCAGTGAGGACAGGGATGGGGGTGAGGGTAAATGAAATGGGGAAGAGGAAGGAGCAGAAGCTGGGGGAGGGGTGACAGGGGTGGGTGCTGGAGACTTGGAGAGGGTCTTCAGTGGGTGGATGTCACCTTACACCTACACACAGACCTCTAGCCTCAGGTAGGGAGAAGGTCTTAGAGACAGGTCTTAGAGCCAAGTGGGTACTAGGGGAGTGGGAGTTAGAAATGGTGATGCTTTCCTGATCTGAGACTTTAAAAAGCTCCGGTGTGAAAAAAAGAAAAGAAAAGAAAAAGAAATGATGGGGTCCTCTCCCTCTCCTCAGAAGAGCAACTCTGTCAAGCTTCAGAAAATGAGCTCCTAACCCCTTCCCCACGGGAGCAGATGTCTGCAGCCAGCCCCTCCACCTCCAGGCACTACAGCAGTGGTAAGCCTCATTACCTCCTACCAGCCATTCGCTTTGTCTTGGGCACAGAAAGCCTTGGAAAGACACAGACGAGGGGTCTGTCTGCAGAACACACCACTCAAGCCCTTGCTCACCAGCCAGACGAGCTGCAAATGAAGGCAATAGAGTGAGTGGGAATGAGGGCCACCAATCTCCCTCGGGCTCCTCTCTCTGTTTGCTTGACCCAATTCTGACTGCTCTACTGTTGCCAGACTCTCTCCCTCATATTCACTCTGGAGACGGATATCACCTTATTTTTGTCTATTGTTCACTCACCGCAGGGAATTCACTCACTGGATTGTCATGAGTATCCCATCAGTAACCACCATGGCCCTTTTGGCCTCCAGGTTCTGATCTCTAGGTAAATAAATCCCTCTCTGCACCCCTAAAGGAGCTCTGATGGCATAGTGACTGTTAACCAGAAGGTTGGCGGTTCAAACCCACCAACCACTCTGCAGAAGGAAGACTGGGCAATCTACTTCCGTAAAGATTTACCGCCTTGGAAACCCAATGGGGGTCTCTATGAGCCGGAATCAACCTGATGGCAGTGAATTTGGTTTGGTTTTTGTTTTCTGCACCCCAGGCTGGATCAAGTCTTGCTGGGTTCTGACTGGCTCCATTCCCTCCCAGTGCCATAGGTCCTGAGGTCATCATCGATGCCACTAGCCGGAGGGCAGGTAAGGAAACAATTCTTGCCCCAGAGTCCTAAGAGCTTACTTAGTACAAAATAGTTTGTATTTGCTCTATGTAAATATCTGACAACGTGAAGTTCAACAGATGCTGTGGATGAAGTGCCCGAAGCCCAAGGTTTCACAATGTTTAAAAAGAAGGGCTGGAGAGGCAAACACATTTATCTTGTACAGTTTATGCAAACTGCCTTCAAGTGACTGGGGCAGATCACATGCAAAGGCCGAGGGGTGCGGCCTTTCCAGGCCTGGAGGGCGTTTTGTGCAGCCTGGCCAGAGTGGTCTAGCTGGGAGTTAGGGAGTCACCTACCATGAAACCAGCTCTACCTCCTGCCCAGAAGCTGGCATGTCCTCTTCCACAGCTGACTCCCTGGCCACCACTGTCTTGCTTGTACTAAGACCTCTTATCTGCCATCTGCCCCTAGTTAGGGGAAGCTCAGCTGCCCTATATGTGGTGCTGGCAACCTTCGGCCTTGATAATCTGGGAAGGAAGAGGAAGGACAATGGGAAACTTTGTGTCCAGGACATTCAGGGAAGCACCTCTCTGCCTTCGTCTCCCAAAGCAAGATAAGGGCCTTCACCCAACGGGAGTCCTAAAGTCCTTTTCCAAAGGCAGAACTTGGATTTTTGTCCAAAATTGCACCACTCTAAACCCCCCTCACCTCCTTCTCAGTTACTTCACCCACATTCATACCCCACCCCAGTCAGGGCCATACCTTGGGGAGACAATGCACTGCCCAGAGCTTTGAGCTCTTGTCACTGGGAGAATCAACAGAGGCTGCAGGACAGCAAACAGAGGTGCCAGGGAAGGGGTTATAGGAGCCACAGAGCCTGCGGGCGGGAAGAGACATTGAGGAGAAAGAGCCGGACTGACCCAGGAGGGGAGAGGGAGCTAACATTTATCGGGTGCTGGTGATGTGTCAAGGGCTGTGCTAGGTACACAGAGTACCACCACCACCACCCTTTTTTTTGAACTTTTATTGTAATTCAAGTGAAAGTTTACAGAGCAAATTAGTTTTCCATTCTGTATCCCATTTTTAATTCTTATGACAATAGGTAAGGATACACAGGTTTAGAGGGCTCATGTAACTTACCTGAGGTAACACAGCTAGCCACAATAATGACAATTTCAGGGGATTTGACAATAGACTATCCACTGAACTAAGCATCTTATCTCAGTTAGTCCTCACAGCAATGCTGTAAAAGTGTCAGCTTGCAAAGGAGGAAAGTGAGGCTCAGAGAGGTTAGTGACATGACCAAAGTCACACAGCTACTAAGTGGTAAGTTACTAAGTGATTAAAGACAGTTCAAGCTGGCTTCCAAAGCCCATGCTTTTGCCACTCCACTCCACCACTCCTGACTGAATAGCTGTTTACTCATAACCAAATATACATGGACCCCCACTTTGTGCCAGGCATCGTGCTAGGTACAGGCCCACCCTTCTCAAAACATACTGGAAACTGAGCTCTGACCCGGGAGGAGGAAGAGTAGATGACAGAGACATGGCTCCCACGCACCAGCCAGGCAGCAACAGGTCCTTGCTGCTCCCCCAGAGCTCCTGTCTCCCCATCTCCCCTCCTGGGTCCTGCTTTTCATCCAGGCTTCTTCCTTCAGCCGGGTGCCCTGGCTCTGCCACAGGCTCAGTGAGCAACCCACATAGGCTGCCTCCCCTCTCTGGCCTCTATCTCCTTCACTGTAAGACTGAAGGATAGAACTAACTGCTTTCGCCTATCCCTCCCAGCTCTGATGTGCTGCAGGTGCCTTGTCTGGGTGGGGTCTGGGTGCCCAGCACTCAGCCAGCAGGGCTCTGGGCATGTTGATGCCTGGAAGAGGTGCAATGTGAGTGGGTGAGGGGCTGAGGAAGCTGCTTCACCCCCAGCTGTGGTTTCTGGTGGGGCCACTGTGGCAGCAGGTGGAGGGAAGTGTTTGTCACCCTTCCAACAAAGGCAGTAAAACAAAAGCCTCCCAGGGCATTATGGGAAAAGAAGGCAACGGCGCCAAAAATAAAACACATCTTTCCTTTGACAGCCACTGGCAGCTGCTGAGGAGCCTGGGAGTCCAGGGTGAAAGTGGGTGGGTATGAGGAAAGGGCTCAGATTTCAGACGCACATACACACACTCACATGAGTGGTCCAGCAGCACGAGCAGCCCACACAAATAGATGTTTAATGTTCACACAATAAACACCACTGCACAAGTCTCACACACACACTAATCATACAACCAACACACATGTACACATTTATGAGTAGAATACTCAGGGCCCTGTGCTTAGATGGGTCCCGTGCTTGGTTAATGTTCTGCTGTTTCCATCTTGAAATTCTTAATAATGTTTCAACAAAAGACCCAGCATTTTCATTTTGCACTGGGGCCTGCAAATTATGTCCAGCTGTTATACTTTCATAAGTACATAGATTCACAGTATCCTTAAGATGCACACAAACATTTATGTAAACGAGTATGTACATACATTGCACACATACACAGAAGCACAGATACACGCACCCACACATGTACCAGTAGTCCCCTCGTATGCATGCCCTGGAACACACACATCATTACCTAGAAGGGATATGGACACTCACAGATAATAAAGTAACATTGCAGCTCACGTGCAGCTCTCTGACACCATTCTAACTGGTTTCTAACTGGGGGGCAGCAGAAGAAAGCACTGGAAAGGAATGGTCGAAAAACAGATCTATTTCTCCTACCCCCCAACCTTCCCCAACAGGTACAGCCGGCTTCTCTCATTGGCCTTGGGCCCACCCACCAGTAGAGCTTGGAAAGTGGAGAATTGGTGGAAAGGGTACAGAGCACTCGATAAAGAGGGAGGGAGGCAGCAAGAACTAGAAAGGCAGGAACTGAGTCTCCAGGTGAGTTAGCCCAAGCAGTCATCCCGGAAGGACTTGAGAAAGTCTTAGACCTAAAGAAGTAAGAACAATGTCCCTGTCCTCCCCTACAAACACACCCCATCATCACCACCCCACCCTACCTCCTACAGAGACAAAGGATTTGGATTTGAGGAGCTCTGGTGGTGCAGTGGTTAAGGCATTCAGTTCCTGACCAAAAGAGCAGTGGTTCTCCAAGGGAGAAAGATGAGGCAGTCTGCTTCCATAAACATTTACAGCCTTGGAAACTCTATGGGGCAACTCCACTCTGTCCTATAGGGTCACTATGAGGCAGAATCAACTTGATGACAGTGGATTTGGTTTTGGTTTTCTGTTTCTTAGTAGCCATGTGGCTTTGGGCAAGACACTTAACTTCCCAGCCTTGGCTTCCTCCCTGCAGAATGAAAACAGCATGCTCATTGCAGGGTCATGAGCTTCACATGGATCCTGTGCCCACCCCTTCTGGATTTTCCCTGGCGTTCAGCGTCTCATCTCCTTGTCAGCTCTTCAACCTGATGCTTGGTTTAGAAACTCTGGATCCCTCATTGCCAGCAGATGTTCAGAACATGTTTATTTCTCACCTTTTCCTCCCCTCACTTCACAGCCAAATGGAAACATGAGATGGACATGGTTCACCACCCACCATCCCTTCAGGGACCCTCAGCATCCCACGACCTGTTTGGATCTCACCTCTTGGCACTCTCCACCATACCTCCATCAGGCCAAGCAAGACTTCAATGCCTGGAATTTTTCTTCTTCGTAGATCCCCAATCCTTCTTCTTCTTCTTCCAGTTGCTGTTGAGTCAATTCTTATTCATGAAGACCCCATGTGTGTCAGAGTTCAGCTGTGCTTCATAGGGTTTTCAGGGGCTGATTCTTCAGAAGTGGGTCAGCAGGTCTTTCATCTAAGGCACCTCTGTGGTTTCTGGTGGGACCACTGTGGAGGGATGTATTTGTCATCCTTCCAACAAAGACAGGGTTGGGTGGACCCAAGCCTCTAACCTTTCAGGTAGCAGCTGAGTGGTTAACTATTTGCACCACCCAGGGACTTGTTGTTGTTGTTGTTATATGCCGTCGAGTCAGCCCCGACTCATAGCTACCCCTCCTTGGGTTTCCGAGGCAGTATCACTACGGAAGTAGGATTGCCCAACCTTCCTTCCGAGGAGTG
>NW_006921672.1:8963527-8966268 GCF_000298275.1 Orycteropus afer afer | reverse complement strand
TGGGGAAGAAGTGGGAGAGGAGCTGTTGCATTGTAAATTTTGGTCAATGACATGAGACAAAGTATATGTGAACTGCTGTATGAAAAGTGAATCTACTCTGTAAATCTTCACCCAAATCAAAATAAAATTTAAAAAAAAAAAACTATTCCAGGCTCTGTCCCTCTCTGAGGACCCAATAATCTGGTTAAGCCATACCGGATGCCAAGGAGTTAATGGAGAAACAAATCAAGTCTAAGAGTGGGCTACCATGCCCTGTTCTAATTACAATGCCCACATCTCCTGTAGTCACCACAAAGTAGAAGGGAAAGGCCACCTACTCAGCCTCTGACAAGACACTTGATTTAACTACAATTCTTATAACGGCATGGATCACTCAGAGTCCCTCTACCGTGCTCTCTGTGACTTTGCTGGGAAGGAAACTGAGGCACTGACGGGTGCAGTGACTTAGACCAGGCAGAGTCAGGGCCTGTGGTCTTTCTGATCTGCAGCCTCTGTGAGACCAAAGACAGAACAGTCCACCTTGACTCACCTGCATCTTACCAGCCCACAGCTGGTTCCCATTCCCCCAGGGTGGGAAGCAGCCAGGATGGTTGGAGGCCAGTCAGGGAAGGAGGTCTGGTCACCAGGTGCCCGTTGGTGGGAGGAGGGGGCAAAGTCAGGGATCTGGCATCTGGGTTCCTATACTGGCTTCACCACTTATCACCTGTGTGACTTTGGGCAGTTGCCTTCACCTCCTCCAGCCTCAGTTTTCCGGTCTGAAAATCTCCATATCGTTACAACTTTTCTAGTGCTATTAGGAGAATTACATTAAATTAGATCATGTGTACAGAGCTCTTGGTAACTGTAAAGTCACGAAAATAGTAACTCTTTTTTACTGGCTTATTTGATGACTGGGAAACTAACTTAAAACAATGGCTTCACCTTGGTGGTGACTAGACAAGAAAAACTCTAGTTCTGGGCAACCATCCTTGGAGAGGGTAGCAATAGACACCTTCCCACAGCAATAACTGGAACAACCCTCTCGTGTGAGTACTGCACTTGATGGTTTCTCTTTCCTAGTAAGGTGTAGGAATTCACCCTTCTTTACACATGAAGGCAGAAGTCATTATCTCTGTCACATAGTGAAGGAAGTGGTAGTGCTGAATCTATGTGCTCCAGTGTCATGTGGTCCCTGGCAGGTCCCCACTGTACCTCTTTCTGCCCACAGATCCTTCCAGGAAGGGAGGCTTCATGCCCAACCATAGCAGGTATAGACCAACTCCTGATTGATGGGCCTAGCTCAGTGTCTGGCACATTCAAAGGAAACCAAACTCACTGCTGTGGGGTCAGTTCCAACCCATAGGAACCCCTCCTTGGGTTTCCGAGGTGATATCTCTATGGACGTAGATTGTCCAGTCTTCCTTCTGAGGAGTGGCTGGTGGGTTTGAACTGCCAGCATTCTGGTTAGCAGTCAAATGCCTTAGGCACTATGCCACCAGAGCTCCTAATAGGTTAAAAAAAAAAAAAACCCTTGTGGGGGGGACATATACACATATATATATGGTGAACTCGGGGTCTTCCCACACTCTTGACTCATAGGTTTAAAATCTACCCAAAACCCCCTGCATTATAGGGATATGCCCAGAAGGATGGCCCTTCTGTGGGAAGAGGTGTCAGTCATAGCAAAAGGTAAACGTGCCCTTTCAGAAGCTGTCCTGGAAGAGTCCCAGACAGTACCCAGTTGTCCCAGTGCTTTCGTGTCCACCCCGCCCCAGCACCAAAGCACAGGGTCCCAGGCTCTGATGTGGGCATCTCCACAAATAGATGCTGTCTCCATGGGAACTGAAACCTCAGTTTGTTTTTCCCTCTGAGACACTGTAATTTCCAGCATGCTCTGTGTCACATCAGCCTCGTAACCTCGTGGACCTGTGGCAAGTCCAGCCCAGGGCAGCAGAGGTGACCTGGAGAGGTGGTAGTAAGGTCTTCCTCCCAGAATCCTCCCAGAAGTGCCTCCAGAGGCCAAGGGTGCCAGCCCCCTGCCTCCCTTCTACTGAGGGGTGCCCGGAGGTGGGTGGAGTCAGAGATGAGTCCTTGAACCTCTGAGAAGGGAGGTGGGGGGAGAGGAGGAGGAGCTCATTTCCAGTAAGAAGTGGGAGGGAAGGAAAAGGTTTCAGTTTGAGGGGTGGGGCGCCTGGGAGGGCGGGCCCAGGATGGGTAACAGATGATTTCTGCCTACAGGAGGAGGGGTGGTCTCAGCAGCTGGATGATCAGTCTGCATTGTCTGGGCCCATGTGAGGAAACAGGACCTCTGGTGGCACAGAGTTCACCTGCTGACTGAAGAGTCAGCGGTTCAAAGCCCACTAGCCGTTCCACCAGCAGAAAGATGAGGCAGTCTACTTCCTCAAAGATTACGGCCTTGGGAACCCTATATCATAGTTCTACTCTGTCCTATAAGGTCGCTGTGAGTCAAAACCGACTCCACAGTAATGGGCATGTGAAGAAATAGACAGAGGAGCAAAAACCCACCAGAGAAGGACACAGAAGGGGGTGAGACAAGGCAAGGATAAACCTAAAGGACAGGAGAAGAAGAAGGTGGCGGGGCTGCACTTCTTAGCTGTGTCCTTATCCTCCATCCCCTTCACGCTTAGAACCTGAGGGGCAGACCCTTCCCCAATTGAGCTCCAGCCAACACCTTGACAGGCACCTTGTGAGTGACCCTGAGCCAAAGGACCCAGATAAGCCTGCTCAAAGTTCCAAGGACA